>NW_026615608.1:0-47389 GCF_000801105.2 Raphanus sativus | reverse complement strand
TTTCCTATCCAGATGATTCCAGATTAGCCTGTTCGGACATATGGCAATATATTCATGATTCTTATCAAACCAGGATGAACTACAATCTAAGAAGCTTTATTTGGAACCACTACTCAGTGGAGAATAACCAGGAAGTGATGAAAATCTCATAAAGTGTTGTGAGCAAGAAGATATCCCACCTTCTTATCCAGAGATTCCAGATTAGCCTGTTCGGACATATGCCAATATCTTCATGATTCTTATCAAACCAGGATGAACCACGATCTAAGAAGCTTTATTTCGAACCACTAATCAGTGGAGAATAACCAGGAAGTTGAATAAATTTCATAAGTGTTGTGAGCAAGAAGATATCCCACCTTCTATCAGATGATTCCAGATTAGCCTGTTCGGACATATGCCATTATCTTCATGATTCTTATCAAACCAGGATGAACCACGATCTAAGAAGCTTTATTTGGAACCACTAATCAGTGGAGAATAACCAGGAAGTTGAATAAATCAAATAGGAGTTGTGAGTAAGAAGATATCCCACTTTCTATCCAGATGATTCCAGATTAGCCTGTTCGGACATATGGCAATATCTTCATGCTTCTTATCAAACCAGGATGAACCAATATAAGAAGCTTGATTGGAATCACTAATCAGTGGAGAATAACCAGGAAGTTGAATAAATCTCATAGGAGTTGTGAGTAAGAAGATATCCCACTTTCTATCCAGATGATTCCAGATTAGCCTGTTCGGACATATGGCAATATCTTCATGATTCTTATCAAACCAGGATGAACCAATATTAGAAGCTTGATTGGGAACCACTAATCAGTGGAGAATAACCAGGAAGTTGAATAAACCTTTAGAAGTTGTGAGTAAGAAAATATCCCACTTTCTATCTAGATGATTCCAGATTAGCTGTTCGGACATATGGCATTATCTTCATGATTCTTATCAAACCAGGATGAACCACGATCTAAGAAGTTTTATTTGGAACCACTATTCAGTGGAGAATAACCAGGAAGTTAAAAAATCTCATAGGAGTTGTGAGAAGAAGATATCCCACTTTCTATCCAGATGATTCCAGATTAGCCTGTTCGGACATATGACAATATCTTCATGATTCTTATTAAACCAGGATGAACCACGATCTAAGAAGCTTTATTTGCAACCACTAATCAGTGGAGAATAACCAGGAAGTTGAATAAATCTCATAAGTGTTGTGAGCAACAAGATATCCCACCTTCTATCCAGATGATTACAGATTAGCCGGTTCGGACATATGGCAATATCTTCATGATTCTTATCAAACCAGGATGAACCACGATCTAAGAAGCTTTATTTGGAACTACAATCAGTGGAGAATAACCAGGAAGTTGAATAAATCTCACAGGAGTTGTGAGTAAGAAGATATCCCACTTTCTATCCAGATGATTCCAGATTAGCCTGTTCGGACATATGGCAATATCTTCATGATTCTTAACAAACCAGGATGAACCAATATATTAGACGCTTGATTGGGAACCAATAATCAGTGGAGAATAACCAGGAAGTTGAATAAATCTCATAGGAGTTGTGAGTAAGAAGATATCCCACTTCTATCCAGATGATTCCAGATTAGCCTGTTCGGACATATGCCATTATCTTCATGATTCTTATCAAACCAGGATGAACCACGATCTAAGAAGATTTATTTGGAACCACTAATCAGTGGAGAATAACCAGGAAGTTGAATAAATCTCATAGGAGTTGTGAGAAGAAGATATCCCACTTTTATCCAGATGATTCCAGATTAGCCTGTTCGGACATATGGCAATAGCTTCATGATTCTTATCAAACCAGGATGAACCACGATCTAAGAAGCTTTATTTGGAACCACTAATCAGTGGAGAATAACCAGGAAGTTGAATAAATCTCATAAGTGTTGTGAGCAACAAGATATCCCACCTTCTATCCAGATGATTCCAGATTAGCCTGTTCGGACATATGCCATTATCTTCATGATTCTTCTCAAACCAGGATGAACCAAGATCTAAGAAGCTTTATTTGGAACCACTAATCAGTGGAGAATAACAGGAAGTTGAATAAATCTCATAAGTGTTGTGAGCAAGAAGATATCCCACTTTCTATCCAGATGATTCCAGATTAGCATGTTCGGACATATGCAATATCTTCATGATTCTTATCAAACCAGGATGAACCACGATCTAAGAAGCTTTATTTGGAACCACTAATCAGTGGAGAATAACCAGGAAGTTGAATAAATCTCATAGGAGTGTGAGTAAGAAGATATCCCACTTTCTATCCAGATGATTCCAGTTAGCCTGTTCGGACATATGCCATTATCTTCATGATTCTTATCAAACCAGGATGAACCACGATCTAAGAAGCTTTATTGGAACCACTAATCAGTGGAGAATAACCAGGAAGTTGAATAAATCTCATAGGAGTTGTGAGTAAGAAGATATCCCACTTTCTATCCAGATGATTCCAGTTAGCCTGTTCGGACATATGCCATTATCTTCATGATTCTTATCAAACCAGGATGAACCACGATCTAAGAAGCTTTATTTGGAACCACTAATCAGTGGAGAATAACCAGGAAGTTGAATAAATCTCATAGTGTTGTGAGTAAGAAGATATCCCACTTTCTATCCAGATGATTCCAGATTAGCCTGTTCGGACATATGGCAATATCTTCATGATTCTTATCAAACCAGGATGAACCACGATCTAAGAAGCTTTATTTGGAACCACTAATCAGTGGAGAATAACCAGGAAGTTGAAATAAATCTCATAGGAGTTGTGAGTAAGAAGATATCCCATTTTCTATCCAGATGATTCCAGATTAGCCTGTTCGGACATATGGCAATATTTCATGATTCTTATCAAACCAGGATGAACCACAATCTAAGAAGCTTTATTTGGAACCACTAATCAGTGGAGAATAACCAGGAAGTTGAATAAATCTCATAAGTGTTGTGAGCAAGAAGATATCCCACCTTCTATCCAGATGATTCCAGATTAGCCTGTTCGGACATATGCCATTATCTTCATGATTCTTATCAAACCAGGATGAACCACGATCTAAGAAGCTTTATTTGGAACCACTAATCAGTGGAGAATAACCAGGAAGTTGAATAAATCTCATAAGTGTTGTGAGCAAGAAGATATCCCACCTTCTATCCAGATGATTCCAGATTAGCCTGTTCGGACATATGCCATTATCTTCATGATTCTTATCAAACCAGGATGAACCACGATCTAAGAAGATTTATTTGGAACCACTAATCAGTGGAGAATAACCAGGAAGTTGAATAAATCTCATAGGAGTTGTGAGTAAGAAGATATCCCACTTCTATCCAATGATTCCAGATTAGCCTGTTCGGACATAGGGCAATATCTTCATGATTCTTATCAAACCAGGATGAACCAATATATAAGAAGCTTGATTGGAACCACTAATCAGTGGAGAATAACCAGGAAGTTGAATAAATCTCATAGGAGTTGTGATAAGATCCTAGTGTGAGGATCCGCCTGACTACTCTCCAGCGGATTGTGAGATGAAACAAGATGTGGATTGAGTGATACTTCAAAGAGTTCGGAATGAACCTTGGACATCAAAGGTTTGCTTGCAAGGTAAGGATCAAGGATCCGAGTAGCACTTAACAAGCTTTGATCAAACAAGATTCAAGAGAATTTTTAATAGAAAGTGTTTTGCATGATTTTATTCCATGATTTTATCGTCCAGAATATATAGGCAAGAAGTCTTACATGCACAGCTTCTTGGAAAACATTACCAAAGTACTTAAAAAAAAAGGTCCCTGAAAACATAAATAAAGACCCAAGTTTTAAATCCGAAGAATAGACATAAAAATAAGATAAATGGCATGGTTTCATAAAGAGGCACTGTTGGGGTCAAAAACGGTTATCTCGAAATCAACGGCTAAGTCTATTTGTCATGCGAAAAACCTTCCGAAAAACAAACACGAACACCCGTGAACCGAAGGAGCCGAGCAGTCGACCCTGGCCTTGGCCGTGGCCGCCGGGCGGCTAGCCCCGTGCTGGCCGTAGCCGCCGGCGGCTAGCGCCCGTGCTGGCCGTGGCCGCCGGGCGGCTAGCCCCGTGCTGGCCGTGGCCGCCGGCGGCTAGCGCCCGTGCTGGCCGTGGCCGCCGGGCGGCTAGCCCCGTGCTGGCCGTGGCCGCCGGGCGGCTAGCCCCGTGCTGGCCGTGGCCGCCGGCGGCTAGCGCCCGTGCTGGCCGTGGCCGCCGGGCGGCTAGCCCCGTGCTGGCCGTGGCCGCCGGCGGCTAGCGCCCGTGCTGGCCGTGGCCGCCGGGCGGCTAGCCCCGCGTTGGCCGTGGCCGCCGGCGGCTAGCGCCCGTGCTGGCCGTGGCCGCCGGGCGGCTAGCCCCGTGCTGGCCGTGGCCGCCGGCGGCTAGCGCCCGTGCTGGCCGTGGCCGCCGGGCGGCTAGCCCCGCGTTGGCCGTGGCCGCCGGCGGCTACCGCCCGTGCTGGCCGTGGTCGCCGGGCGGCTAGCCCCGTGCTGGCTCGGGTCTTCGGATGACGATCTTTCGTACGCGAATCCCAGTCCCCGGCCATCGGAAGTCTGTATTTCGAGTCTTTCCCAAGTCCTCGCAGGACGAATCATTGAGATTCCGCATACGAAACTCCGGTTCTTACTCCAATCTAGGACCGTCGGGAAAACTTCGGAAACTCGTAAGGTATCGACAGGAAGGAAGATCTTAAATTCTTCGTACGAAACAGCGATGGTTATCTTAAGACACCACTCGTCTCAACTCTACGAACGAATGAAGAACTTCCGGAGAGATCGTAGAAAACCACGGAAGTCCTGGAAACGGCCCGAAAGGGACCAAACACGATCGGACAGTCCGTTTACGATTATCTAAGATAGATACGACGATTTACGTTTATCTTTACATAACAAGATAAATGTTAAATTTCCGGAAGGATAAAATGTCAAGTTTCCCGAAAAGCATGGAGGCCGACGAAAATGGAAAGAAGCCCGCCCTGCGGCCCAGAAGAAGGTTAGACCGTCATAAGGAGGAGTATATAAAGGAGCTTTGGGAGAGGAAGAAAGGCAGAGCAAAAAATCTCAGAGAGAGAGCAAATCCGAAACTTAGGGTCTTAGAGAATTCCTGCTAGCTTAGGACTTAGGAGTTAGACTAGCGGAGCAAAGCTTAGAACGTTTTGTCTCCTTTATTTCCGTCGTTTTTCGCTTCAGCGTTTCTCTACTTCCCTTTTTCGGAAGAATATTGTACCATCTATTCAATAAAACGCCTTAGTGCAATTTTTCCGCTACGTTGCTTTATTCTATCAATTTCGTTTGGTTATCGCAGAGAATCCGAGCCTTCAGGGGAAACTAGGTTTACTTAGTTTTCCTTCGATTAACTTAACTAAAATCGACAGTGCGAATTTCGGTTCCCACAGTTTGGCGCTAGAAGGAGGGGGGGTCGGATTCTCTTACTCAAAAACCTACGATTGGTAACAACGGCATGGCCACATCACCTGTCCGCAACATCGTGTCATTCGGGGACAGAGCAACGGCTGATCAAGCCAAACCTCATGACGAACTCCTCGTTATCAGACTAACGATCCAGGACATTGACGTAGCGAGAATATTGGTCGACACCGGATGCTCGACCAATATTATATATAAAAACACCCTCGAGAGAATGGGAATCGACCTGAATGCTATCACGGACGATCCCAATCCGATAATCGGACTCTCAGGAAACATCACAATGACCCTCGGCTCGGTCGACCTTTCGGTCAGAGCCGGGAGCGTCACAAAGACGGCAGAATTTTTGGTAGTCGACGGTCCAGCAGCATATAACGCGATCGTCGGGACTCCGTGGTTAAATTCCATGCGAGCGATCCCCTCGACTTACCATCTGTGCCTCAAATTTCCGACCCTCTCCGGAGTGGAAACGATACAAGGAGATCGTAAAGCACCGCAAGTCTGCTTGACCGCCGGGTTAAAACGGAAAAACTCTGAGCCCGAAACTAAACCAAAAAAGCAAGCAACCCACGAACCAGCATCGCAGGACCCTCCAGAAATCTTCTGGCAATCGCAAAGAGCTGAGGTCCTGGAAGGGAAACGTGAGCCCACTTGCGAACCTGTAATTTCGGTCTGCCTCGATGAGACTAACCCAGAGCGGTGCGTAGAGATTGGAGCCAATCTTCGCGATCCGTTGAAAGCAGAACTCATCGCATGTCTCAAGAAGAACCTTAACACGTTCGCTTGGGCTGCGGAAGATATGCCGGGAATCGACATTAACATAACATGTCACGAACTCAACATTGATCCAACCCACAAACCCGTAAAACAAAAGAGGCGAAAGTTAGGCCCCGAACGGGCAACTGCGGTCAATGAGGAAGTCGAGAGACTCCTCAAAGTTGGATCAATAACAGAAGTAAGATATCCCGACTGGCTCGCCAATCCCGTCGTCGTCAAGAAAAAGAACGGGAAATGGCGAGTATGCGTTGACTTTACCGATCTCAACAAAGCGTGCCCGAAGGATTGTTTTCCGCTTCCGCACATCGACCGTCTAGTCGAGGCGACCGCAGGAAACAAACTCCTATCGTTCATGGACGCGTTCTCCGGCTACAATCAAATCATGATGAATCCCGAAGATCGCGAGAAGACGGCATTCATTACCGACCGAGGAACCTATTGCTACAAAGTAATGCCTTCGGTCTTAAGAACGCCGGCGCCACGTATCAGCGACTCGTCAACCGAATGTTTGCCGAGCAACTCGGAAAAACCATGGAGGTGTATATCGACGATATGTTGGTAAAATCTCTCGACGAACGCGATCACGTGATCCACCTAGAGGAATGCTTTGAGAGGTTGAACCAACACAACATGAAACTCAACCCATCAAAATGCAGATTCGCCGTGGCGTCGGGAGAATTTCTCGGATACCTCGTAACATTCCGCGGAATTGAAGCCAATCCAAAACAAATCAACGCACTGATAGAGATGGCCTCCCCGAGAACCAAGCGGGAAGTCCAGAGGTTGACCGGACGAGTCGCGGCCTTAAACCGATTCATCTCGCGATCCACGGATAAGTGTCTCCCCTTCTACGAAACCTTAAAGGGGAATAAAAAGTTCGAGTGGTCAGAGGATTGCGAGAAAGCTTTCCAACAGCTGAAGCAGTATCTGGCCACCCCTCCTATCCTCGCAAAACCCGTAGTCGGAGAGCCCCTGTTCCTCTACATCGCAGTATCCACATCAGCAGTCAGTGGCGTCCTGATTCGAGAAGAATTCGGAGAACAGAAACCGGTCTTCTACATTAGTAAAACATTACTAGATGCCGAAACTCGGTATCCGCTGATGGAAAAATTGGCACTCGCTGTCATAACTTCGGCAAGAAAACTTAGACCGTATTTCCAATCTCATACCATCGTGGTACTTACCACCTTTCCGTTACGGACGATTCTACACAGTCCAAGCCAGTCTGGTAGACTCGCGAAGTGGGCGATCGAACTAAGCGAGTACGATATCGAATATCGTCCGAAGACCTGCACGAAATCGCAGGTACTCGCGGATTTCTTGGTAGAATTACCAAGCAAGGATCTGGAATCGGGATCCGGCTCACCTCGCCGACAGGAGAAATCCTCGAGCAATCATTCCGCTTGGATTTTCATGCATCCAACAACGAAGCAGAATACGAGGCGCTAATTGCGGGCCTGCGACTGGCCCAGGGGCTGAAGATCCAAAACATTCACGCTTACTGCGATTCTCAGTTAGTCGCAAACCAGTTCAGCGGAGAATACGAAGCAAGGGATGAAAGGATGAACGCATATCTGAAGGTCGTCCAAGACCTGGCCCACGATTTTCAGCAATTTGCGCTAACCAGGATTCCCCGCTCGGAAAACGTCCAAGCTGACGCTTTAGCCGCTCTCGCCTCAAGCTCGGATCCAGGGCTTAAGAGAATAATTCCCGTCGAATTCATAGAGCATCCAAGCATCGGACCGCCGGTGATCGCCAACCTGATCAGAACACAGATCGAAGGCGCGGAAGAAAACGAAGATCAACCGGAAGACGACGCAGACCAAACAGACTATGGCTGCGACGCTCCCTGGTTACAACCTATCAAAGCCTACATCGTAGATGGTACCCTACCCGCGGAGAAATGGGCAGCCCGGAAAATAAAAATCCAGGCAGCACGATACGTAACCGTGGAAGGCGAAATCTACAAATGGCGATTCTCCGGACCTCTTATGACTTGCGCGGAAGGAGAGAAGGCGAGAAAAATCATGGAAGAAGTTCATTCCGGATCATGCGGAAACCACTCCGGCGGAAGGTCTCTCGCAACAAAAATAAAACGCCACGGATTCTACTGGCCAACTATGGTAAAGGATTGCGAGAAGTACGCTCGGAAATGCGAGAAGTGTCAGCGGCACGCCCCGACAATTCATCAGCCCGCCGAGATCCTCTCTTCTATCTCGTCTCCGTACCCTTTCATGCGATGGTCAATGGATATCGTCGGACCAATGCACAAATCAAAACAAAAACGTTTCCTGCTGGTCCTCACTGATTTCTTTTCAAAATGGGTGGAAGCAGAATCCTACGCAAGTATCAAAGACGTGCAAGTCGAGAACTTCGTTTGGAAAAACATCATAACCAGACACGGTGTCCCATACGAGATCGTAACGGACAACGGGTCCCAGTTTATTTCCACTCGATTCGAGGCATTCTGCGAAAAATGGAAAATACGACTTAACAAGTCTACTCCCAGATACCCGCAGTGCAATGGACAGGCTGAAACCATAAACAAAACCGTCCTAGACGGATTGAAAAAACGCTTGGAAGCCAAAAAAGGACGGTGGGCAGAAGAACTCGAAGGGGTCCTTTGGTCTCATCGAACCACTCCGAGACGAGCAACGGGGGAAACTCCATTCGCTCTCGTTTACGGAGCAGAATGCGTGATTCCGGCGGAAGTAGAATTCCCCGGCGTACGGGGGAGATTTCTTCCCGAACGGGAAGATCTGAACAATGCCATGCTGCTGGATAATCTTGACCTCATCAACGAGCGTCGCGACCAAGCCCTCATCCGAATTCAAAATTACCAGCAGGCCGCCGCAAAATACTACAACGCGAACGTGCGTCATCGAAGATTCAAAGAGGGTGAACTGGTCTTGCGAAAAGTCTTCCAAAACACTGCTGAACGAAACGCAGGAAAACTGGGAGCAAACTGGGAAGGACCATACAAAATCATAAAAGTCGTCCGACCAGGTTCGTACCAAATCGCGAACATGCAAGACGTAAAAATCCCGAGAACTTGGAATGCTATGCATCTCAAGAAATACTACCACTAGAGCGTAAACGTGGACAACAGAACTACGAGATGGCTTGATCCTCGAAAGAGGTACGTAGGCAACTCGCCAACCGGTGGGTTCAGCTATCCCCCCGATTTAAAAGGGGGGAGTGGGGCGCGACCACCCGCACGCTCCCACAATTTTTGAAAAAACCGAACTTTCGAAAACTTTCCACAATCAATTCGCCTAACGGCCTTAACAATGGATCCATTATTCATCGAATAAACCATAAAACTGTCGCCCGGAAACATTCCGCGATTTCCAAAAAGCCCATAGTCCTCTATGGCATAAGAAAAACAAACTTCAAAGCACTGCGAGACGTCGCTTCGTGCCCGAACATCCGTTTTTCGATTAAAACTTTCGTACGCCTCCTAAACGGTATCATATCGTTGTTGCTGATCACAACAAACGAACTCTAACGTCCTAAACAGACAAGCCACCCAAGGGTAGGCTCTTTTACATCCGACAAGGATCCCATAGCGCGCTATACAAAAAATCCAAATTTGGTTCAGCACTTCGTAAAGGAAGTAGCTCGATTCGTGCCCATACAAATCATATAAGCCGATACCACTTCGCGGATTTTAAAACGGTACGAATCAGGTTAAAATCACGAACAGGCAAAACGAAAGCCGATTTGTCATCGCACAGCCTCAGTCTGAGAGTAAACCTAGGTCGTGCCCTAAACCCAGCCTTGCTGGTATCTTAACATCTCATAGGCAAAGCGTCAACGACGCGAGATCCCAAAACTTGTCTCTTCACTCAAATCTGTACGTTTCCACGAATTTTCGCGTAAATCGTAAACCGCAGGAAAATCTCGCTTTGTACAAACTACGGATACGGTGATCGTCAGGGAGGCAGGAATGAGACGACAACTCACACCCTGCCCCTCTAACTTCGACAAACAGAAGTTCTAAAAACGCAAAATATTTTATAACGCGTGCCGCGAATTCAATACAGCGCCCTAAAAAGGGCAGGGATTCAAAGCCACCAACGGCCAGTCCCGAAATCATACGTAACGGCCAACCAACGGCCGAAATATAATCAAAATAAAAATCCCCTCAGGGATTGAACAACCTAGGCGTCCTCCGGGACACCGCCTTCATCCTCCGATTCACCCAAGGCAGGAACAGCTTCGCCATCGCCCTCGCCGACTTCCTCACCACCCTTGTCCGCAACAATTTCAGCATCCTGGACCTCTGGAATTTCCGAGCCTGGGATAAGGGCACCCGAGGATGACGGGCCGGCAAGCTCCACCGCAGTGCAAGTTCCCGCCTCCTCAAAGCGCTGAATCCGCCTCTTCAGACGTCGAACTTCCGAAGACTTGCTCTTCTTCTCCTCCTTCGCTTTGAGCAGCGAGCTCACAGTCTTTCCCAGATCACGCTCGAGATCGCTGATCCTAGCTTCGAGCGTCGACGTCTGGGCAGCATGAGTGCTCTCAATCGATTGAAGCACAGCCTCGGTACGCTTCAGAGTTTCCCGCGACGAATCCAACTCCTTGGACAAGCGTGTAACCTCCAGTCCGCAATCTCCAAGCATCCCGTCGATCAACGACACAAACTGATCACACGAGAGAATGTAAGAATCAAGGGGATAGCAAAGGAAAAAGGGTTTTCACGAAATACCTTGGAGCGATGCTGCGATAGTCTCGCCGAAACCTCGCCTTCCTCACTCCTAGTACACCTTTTTCTCTTCGCTGATCCGACAGCCCCAGCTCTTGAACGTCCCCTCGATGGTGGAGCAGCGTTGGATGCAGGAAGTCCCAAGACGATCTCCCTCTTTTTCTCTGGAGGAGGAGGCATGACTTCCACCGCATCCTCCGAAACCACTATCGGCGCCAAAGGAGAACCCTCCGGACGAGCCTGGACATCGGGTGCTTGCTCCGAAACAACAATTTCTCCAGCAAGCAAAGGGACATCGGGTCCAGAGGCTGGAAGTGTGGAGATCGGGACTGGAGTAACATCGGGTCCAAGAACCAAGGCCGCAGGGATCCGGAGTTAAAGTGACATCGGATCCGGGAGTCGGAACCACGGAAGTAGCACTAGGACCTGCCACGCTAGACTCCATCTCGGCACGGCGTCGCTCCATCTTTTCCTGAAAAGAACTGAACCCCTCGACGAACGTCTGCGTAAGAGCAGGAGTATCCTGCGCCGGCGAGGCCTGGTTAGCTTCACTCATTTCAACATCGGAATCCTTCTTTTCATTTGGAGAGAAAGCCATGTTTTCTGAAATTTGAGAAAAGGGGAGTGAGTGAAAAATGAGAGGGAGATGAGGTGCTACTTATAAGAAATCAAAGGTGGTAGAGTTTTTCGGAATAAAATATTCCTAGCCGAAAATTTCGATTTTCAAATCTTTCGCACACAAAATCGCTCCCGCATCTTGCATGCTGGGGGGCTAACTGTTGGGGTCAAAAACGGTTATCTCGAAATCAACGGCTAAGTCTATTTGTCATACGAAAAACCTTCCGAAAAACGAACACGAACACCCGTGAACCGAAGGAGCCGAGCAGTCGACCCTGGCCTTGGCCGTGGCCGCCGGGCGGCTAGCCCCGTGCTGGCCGTAGCCGCCGGCGGCTAGCGCCCGTGCTGGCCGTGGCCGCCGGGCGGCTAGCCCCGTGCTGGCCGTGGCCGCCGGCGGCTAGCGCCCGTGCTGGCCGTGGCCGCCGGGCGGCTAGCCCCGTGCTGGCCGTGGCCGCCGGGCGGCTAGCCCCGTGCTGGCCGTGGCCGCCGGCGGCTAGCGCCCGTGCTGGCCGTGGCCGCCGGGCGGCTAGCCCCGTGCTGGCCGTGGCCGCCGGCGGCTAGCGCCCGTGCTGGCCGTGGCCGCCGGGCGGCTAGCCCCGCGTTGGCCGTGGCCGCCGGCGGCTAGCGCCCGTGCTGGCCGTGGCCGCCGGGCGGCTAGCCCCGTGCTGGCCGTGGCCGCCGGCGGCTAGCGCCCGTGCTGGCCGTGGCCGCCGGGCGGCTAGCCCCGCGTTGGCCGTGGCCGCCGGCGGCTACCGCCCGTGCTGGCCGTGGTCGCCGGGCGGCTAGCCCCGTGCTGGCTCGGGTCTTCGGATGACGATCTTTCGTACGCGAATCCCAGTCCCCGGCCATCGGAAGTCTGTATTTCGAGTCTTTCCCAAGTCCTCGCAGGACGAATCATTGAGATTCCGCATACGAAACTCCGGTTCTTACTCCAATCTAGGACCGTCGGGAAAACTTCGGAAACTCGTAAGGTATCGACAGGAAGGAAGATCTTAAATTCTTCGTACGAAACAGCGATGGTTATCTTAAGACACCACTCGTCTCAACTCTACGAACGAATGAAGAACTTCCGGAGAGATCGTAGAAAACCACGGAAGTCCTGGAAACGGCCCGAAAGGGACCAAACACGATCGGACAGTCCGTTTCCGATTATCTAAGATAGATACGACGATTTACGTTTATCTTTACATAACAAGATAAATGTTAAATTGCCGGAAGGATAAAATGTCAAGTTTCCCGAAAAGCATGGAGGCCGACGAAAATGGAAAGAAGCCCGCCCTGCGGCCCAGAAGAAGGTTAGACCGTCATAAGGAGGAGTATATAAAGGAGCTTTGGGAGAGGAAAAAGGCAGAGAGCAAAAAATCTCAGAGAGAGAGCAAATCCGAAACTTAGGGTCTTAGAGAATTCCTGCTAGCTTAGGACTTAGGAGTTAGACTAGCGGAGCAAAGCTTAGAACGTTTTGTCTCCTTTATTTCCGTCGTTTTTCGCTTCAGCGTTTCTCTACTTCCCTTTTTCGGAAGAATATTGTACCATCTATTCAATAAAACGCCTTAGTGCAATTTTTCCGCTACGTTGCTTTATTCTATCAATTTCGTTTGGTTATCGCAGAGAATCCGAGCCTTCAGGGAAACTAGGTTTACTTAGTTTTCCTTCGATTAACTTAACTAAAATCGACAGTGCGAATTTCGGTTCCCACACTATCGTATAAGTGTTGTGTCCAAGCCTCATTAAAACCTTGTTTGGAAACCCAATGGGACAAAACCAAACCAAGGAAAAGAGTGCAAGTCACAACACCTCTCTTGATGAATGTCTTAGATGGCTTGAATCACAACCAGAGTAGTTGGATAAGCACACTCTAGACTGCCCTGGATAGTGTATAAGAGTTTATGGAAAGCTTGATTGAATCTGGCTTGCTTGGATCTAGTCATTGGACCAACTGGTACTTCTAAGTCCTTGCCATTTGTTTCCTCAGGTTCAAGCTGCTCCATGGTTCTTTCT
This sequence comes from Raphanus sativus, assembly GCF_000801105.2. NCBI lineage: Eukaryota > Viridiplantae > Streptophyta > Magnoliopsida > Brassicales > Brassicaceae > Raphanus > Raphanus sativus. The sequence goes on along the minus strand of NW_026615608.1, from coordinate 33,820 downwards.
TCAACTTCCTTAAGCTCTGGTTCAAGCTGTTCCTTATCTTTAGTTCCATTGCTTGTCAAGATCACATCATCCTCTCCCACTTGAGAAGGATTTGACCTCAAATCCGTTTCATCTGCATGATAAGGAACTAGGTCAGTAACATTGAAGCTTGAGCTCACGTTATACTTACCTTGGAGATCGAGTTGATAGGCATTGTTGTTGATCTTCCTGATGACTTTGAAAAGACCATCTAATCTAGGCATGAGTTTGGATTTTCTTTCGTTAGGAAATCTCTCCTTCCTCAGATGTATCCAAACTAAGTCTCCTTCTTCAAAGATCATCTCTTTTCTTCCTTTGTTAGCTTGCTTAGCGTACAGCTTGGTCTTGTTTTCTATATTGATCCGGGCCTTCTCATGTATCTGCTTAACAAGTTCAGCTTTCTTTTGTCCATCCAAACTAACTCTTTCACTCAAAGGTAAAGGCATTAGATCCAAAGGTGATAAAGGATTGAAACCATAGACAATTTCAAATGGAGAGAACTTAGATGCAGAATGCCTAGCATGATTATAAGCAAATTCTACATGAAGCAAACATTCTTCCCAAGTCCTAAGGTTTTTTTTAATCAATGCACGCAACAAGGTAGACAAAGTTCTATTGACAACTTCAGTTTGTCCATCAGACTGTGGATGACAAGTAGTAGAGAAACACAGCTTAGTTCCTAACTTAGACCACAAGGTTTTCCAAAAGAAGCTAAGAAACTTGGTGTCTCTGTCAGAAACAATTGTCCTAGGCATTCCATGAAGTCTAACAATTTCTTTAAAGAACATATTAGCAACATTCACAGCATCATCAGTTTTATGACATGGAATAAAATGAGCCATTTTAGAAAACCTATCAACGACTACAAATACAGAAACCTTTCCAGTCTTAGTCCTAGGTAATCCAACAACAAAATCCATTGAAATGTCATGCCATGGATGCAAAGGAATGGGTAAAGGAGTATACAGACCGTGGTTTTGGACTTTGGACTTAGCCTGTTTGCAAGGGACACACCTTTCACAAGCTTTTTCTACATCTCTCCTCATGTGTGGCCAATAGAAATGATCCTGCATTACGTTCAGTGTCTTAGCCACGCCAAAATGTCCTCCAAGTCCACCTGCGTGAGCTTCCTTGACAAACAAATCTCTCAAAGAAGAGTTAGGCACACATAGTCTATTTTCAAAGAAGAGAAAACCATCATTCTTGAAGTATTTACCACGACCAAACTTCTCACAAGAAGCATATATATCTTTAAAATCAGAATCAGTGGCATATAAAGTTTTGATGTGCTCAAATCCAAGTAATTTCGTTTCAAGAGTGTTCAAGAGGACATACCTTCGAGATAGTGCATCAGCAACTATGTTTTCCTTACCTTTCTTGTATTTGATCACATAGGGAAAGGTTTCAATGAATTCAATCCATCTAGCATGTCTCTTGTTCAGTTTCTGTTGTCCCTTGAGATGCTTTAGAGACTCATGATCAGTGTGGATGACGAACTCCTTAGGCCAGAGATAGTGTTGCCATGTTTGCAAAGCCCTCACAAGCGCATAGAGCTCTTTGTCATACGTTGGATAGTTCAGAGTAGCCCCTCCAAGCTTTTCACTAAAGAAAGCTATAGGTTTCTTTTCCTGCATAAGCACAGCACCTACACCAATACCAGAAGCATCACATTCTATTTCAAATGTTTTAGAAAAGTCAGGGAGAGAAAGAACTGGTGAATTGGTGAGTTTCTCTTTCAAGGCTTGGAATGCTTCTTCTTGGAATTGTTCCCACTTGAACCCAACGTTTTTCTTGATTACTTCAGTCAGTGGTGCAGCCACAGTACTAAAATCCTTGACAAATTTTCTGTAGAATCCGGCTAGACCATGGAAGCTTCTCACTTCACCAACTGTCTTTGGGCTTGGCCATTCCTTGATAGCTTTGATCTTTTCTTCATCAACCTTGATTCCATCTGCACTCACAACAAAACCTAAAAAGACAAGGTTATCTGCTCCAAAAGTACATTTCTTTAAATTAGCAAACAAGGATTCCTTCCTAAGTACTTCTAGAACCTTTCTAAGATGCTCAACATGCTCATCCAAGTTCTTGCTGTAGATCAAAATGTCATCAAAGTAAACCACAAAAAAATGACCTATAAATGATCTAAGAACATGGTTCATTAATCTCATGAAAGTACTAGGCGCATTAGTCAGCCCAAATGGCATCACTAACCATTCATATAGCCCCTGCTTCGTTTTAAAAGCAGTTTTCCACTCATCACCCTCTTTCATTCTAATTTGGTGATACCCACTTTTCAAATCAACCTTAGAAAAGATGCTAGAACCATGCAACTCATCAAGCATATCATCTAATCTAGGAATGGGATATCGATACTTTACAGTGATATTGTTGATGGCTCTGCAATCGACACACATTCTCCAGCTACCATCTTTTTTTGGTACAAGTAAGACTGGAACTGCACATGGGCTCATGCTCTCACGAATATGACCTTTCTCCATAAGCTCAGTGACTTGTTGCTGTAGCTCTTTGGTCTCCAGAGGATTGGTTCTATAGGCTGGCTTGTTCGGTAGAGAAGCCCCTGGAATAAAATCGATTTGATGCTCTATTCTTCTGATAGGTGGCAGTCCTTGTGGAGCTTCTTCTGGAAAAACATCTTTGAATTCCTGCAAAAGAAATTGTATCTTGCTAGGAAGATCCTGCACTGGCTTTGTTATGTTTAAACATTCTTTAAAAACAATCAGCAAGTGAGGTAAAGAACTTCCCTTTGGTTGAAGCAATATATTAGCCTGCTGCTTTTTCTTAGATTCTGAGGTCGCTTTGTTCTTCTTCAAGGCTATCTGATCTAGATGAACTTCTTGCGGTGTCAAAGGAACCAAAACAGTCTTCTTTCCTTTGTACTCAAACGAGTATCTGTTTGTGAACCCATCATGAAGTGTTCTTCTGTCGGATTGCCAAGGTCTACCAAGCAATATGTGTCCAGCATCCATTGGTAAGACATCACACAATATCTCTTCCTCATACTTCCCAATAGACAATGGTACCTTAACTTGATGCTTTACCTCTAGCTCTCCTTCGTCATTAAGCCATTGTAACTTGTAAGTTGTTGGTCTTTTTATGACTTTCAGACCAAGTTTCTCCACCATGGTTTCACTTGCAACATTGGTACAACTTCCTCCATCTATAACCAAGCTGCAAACCTTTCCGTGAACCATACAGCGAGTGTGAAACAGATTCTCTCTCTGCTCATCTCCATCGGTCTTGGCTTGAAGATTCAGTGTTCTTCTAGTAACAAGTAACTCTCCACGAGTTGGCATTTCCACCCTTTCTTCTTCAGACTCAGATACCTCTTCCTCGGATTCAATGTCACCATTTTCTCTGATGAGTATTACCCTTTTGTTGGAGCAGCTACTGGCATAGTGTCCATATCCTTTACACTTGTAGCACTGTATGTCTCTGGATTTGGATGCAGTGGCTACTTCCTTTCCTTTAACACTTTGTTCCTCCACTTTAGGCTTGGAGAATGGTCTGGATTCTCTGGTCTTTTCGTCCTTCTGGTAGTGTGGTTTGCTGGCTCCATAGCTAGACTTGTAACTTCTTCTTTTCAACTGCTGTTCAAACATAATCGCCTTGTGCAGAAGCTCTTCCATCTCGATGTAGTGATGAACTTCAAGTCTGTCCATGATGTCTCTGTTTAGACCACCCATGAATCTGGCCATTGTTGCTTCTCTGTCTTCTTGTATATCAGCTCTCAGCATAAGGGTTTCCATTTCCTTATAATATTCCTCAACTGATCTACTTCCTTGAGACAGTGTTCGGAGCTTGAAGTGCAACTCTCTGTGGTAGTGGCTCGGTACAAATCTCTTCCTCATGATTACCTTCATCTGGTTCCAGGTTTCAACAGGAAAATCTCCAGCTCTTCTTCTTGCTGTAACCAAGTTATCCCACCAACTTAAAGCATACTCCTTGAACTCAGTAGGGGCAAGTTTCATTTTATACTCTGCAGTGTAGTCCCTGCAATTGAACACGAGTTCAATCTTCTTTTCCCACTCTAAGTATTCTTCTGGATCAGCAGTGCCTTTAAACTCAGGAATTTTCAGTTTCAAACCACCAAGAGGATCGCTGGTTTTTGGCCTTTCTTCCTGGTCACGCCTCCTTCTTCTGGTACCAATGGATCGGTTTGAATGGCTATAGTAATTTTCTGTAGCAGATCGATCTGAAGTCCTTCTAGGTCTCTCACGATCTGAGTGCACAACCTCAGCCCTGAAGTGCTCTAGTCTCTGATCCATCAAAGTAGTCATGCGTGCAGTCAAAGCATCAAGTAACAGTGGATTCATTCCATTATTCCTAGTGTCCTCGTCTCCCATGGTTCCTGTTGAATTTTAAAGCACAAAACCAGTAAAAGAGATCATAGAAACAGAAAATAACAGAAAACACAGAAACTGAGACAGATTCAAAAACTTTTATGAAGAACCCTAATTCTTTTTCTTAACAATTTCGAATTTTTAATCAGATTATTTAGCAAGTTCAACACTTGTTCTAGACAGATCTGACATTAACAAACATGATTCTAACAAGATCTAGACTTTAGAACAGATCTGAGAACAGAATATGAAAAGTCTAAAAGTTGCAGAACTGGAAAAACACAACCTTTTGATGGAGATCTGCTCTGATACCACTTGATATGATCCTAGGTGTGAGGATCACGTCCCTGACTACTCTCCAGCGGATTGTGATGATGAAACAAGATGTGGATTGAGTGATACTTCAAAGAGTTGCGGAATGACTCTTGGACTATCAAAGGTTTGCTTGCAAGGTAAGGATCAAGGATCCGAGTAGCACTTAGACAAGCTTTGATCAAACAAGATTCAGAGAGAATTTTTAATAGAAAGTGTTTGATGATTTTATTCATGATTTTCGTCCATAATATATAGGCAAGAAGTCTGTACATGCACAGCTTCTTGGAAACATACAAAGTACTTAAAACAAAGGCTCCCTTGAAAACATAAATAAAGACCAAGTTTTAAATCCGAAAATAGACTAGAAAATAAGATAAATGGCATGGTTTCATCAAGAGGCTATCGTATAAGTGTTGTGTCCAAGCCTCATTAAAAACCTTGTTTGGAAAACCCAATGGGACAAAACCAAACCAAGGAAAAGAGTGCAAGTCACAACACCTCTCTTGATGAATGTCTTAGATGGCTTGAATCACAACCAGAGTAGTTGGATAAGCACACTCTAGACTGCCCTGGATAGTGTATAAGAGTTTATGGAAAGCTTGATTGAATCTGGCTTGCTTGGATCTAGTCATTGGACCAACTGGTACTTCTAAGTCCTTGCCATTTGTTTCCTCAGGTTCAAGCTGCTCCATGGTTCTTTCTTCAACTTCCTTAAGCTCTGGTTCAAGCTGTTCCATATCTTTAGTTCCATTGCTTGTCAAGATCACATCAAGTTGTGAGTAAGAAGATATCCCACTTTCTATCCAGATGATTCCAGATTAGCCTGTTCGGACATATGGCAATATCTTCATGATTCTTATCAAACCAGGATGAACCACGATATAAGAAGCTTTATTGGGAACCACTAATCAGTGGAGAATAACCAGGAAGTTGAATAAATCTCATAGGAGTTGTGAGTAAGAAGATATCCCACTTTCTATCCAGATGATTCCAGATTAGCCTGTTCGGACATATGCCATTATCTTCATGATTCTTATCAAACCAGGATGAACCACGATCTAAGAAGCTTTATTTGGAACCACTAATCAGTGGAGAATAACCAGGAAGTTGAATAAATCTCATAGGAGTTGTGAGCAAGAAGATATCCCACCTTCTATCCAGATGATTCCAGATTAGCCTGTTCGGACATATGCCATTATCTTCATGATTCTTATCAAACCAGGATGAACCACGATCTAAGAAGCTTTATTTGGAACCACTAATCAGTGGAGAATAACCAGGAAGTTGAATAAATCTCATAGGAGTTGTGAGTAAGAAGATATCCCACTTTCTATCCAGATGATTCCAGATTAGCCTGTTCGGACATATGGCAATATCTTCATGATTCTTATCAAACCAGGATGAACCACGATCTAAGAAGCTTTATTTGGAACCACTAATCAGTGGAGAATAACCAGGAAGTTGAATAAATCTCATAGGAGTTGTGAGTAAGAAGATATCCCACTTTCTATCCAGATGATTCCAGATTAGCCTGTTCGGACATATGGCAATATCTTCATGATTCTTATCAAACCAGGATGAACCACGATCTAAGAAGCTTTATTTGGAACCACTAATCAGTGGAGAATAACCAGGAAGTTGAATAAATCTCATAGGAGTTGTGAGTAAGAAGATATCCCACTTTCTATCCAGATGATTCCAGATTAGCCTGTTCGGACATATGCCATTATCTTCATGATTCTTATCAAACCAGGATGAACCACGATCTAAGAAGCTTTATTTGGAACCACTAATCAGTGGAGAATAACCAGGAAGTTGAATAAATCTCATAGGAGTTGTGAGTAAGAAGATATCCCACTTTCTATCCAGATGATTCCAGATTAGCCTGTTCGGACATATGGCAATATCTTCATGATTCTTATCAAACCAGGATGAACCACGATCTAAGAAGCTTTATTTGGAACCACTAATCAGTGGAGAATAACCAGGAAGTTGAATAAATCTCATAAAGTTGTGAGTAAGAAGATATCCCACTTTCTATCCAGATGATTCCAGATTAGCCTGTTCGGACATATGCCATTATCTTCATGATTCTTATCAAACCAGGATGAACCACGATCTAAGAAGCTTTATTTGGAACCACTAATCAGTGGAGAATAACCAGGAAGTTGAATAAATCTCATAAGTGTTGTGAGTAAGAAGATATCCCACTTTCTATCCAGATGATTCCAGATTAGCCTGTTCGGACATATGCCATTATCTTCATGATTCTTATCAAACCAGGATGAACCACGATCTAAGAAGCTTTATTTGGAACCACTAATCAGTGGAGAATAACCAGGAAGTTGAATAAATCTCATAGGAGTTGTGAGTAAGAAGATATCCCACTTTCTATCCAGATGATTCCAGATTAGCCTGTTCGGACATATGGCAATATCTTCATGATTCTTATCAAACCAGGATGAACCACGATCTAAGAAGCTTTATTTGGAACCACTAATCAGTGGAGAATAACCAGGAAGTTGAATAAATCTCATAGGAGTTGTGAGTAAGAAGATATCCCACTTTCTATCCAGATGATTCCAGATTAGCCTGTTCGGACATATGCCATTATCTTCATGATTCTTATCAAACCAGGATGAACCACGATCTAAGAAGCTTTATTTGGAACCACTAATCAGTGGAGAATAACCAGGAAGTTGAATAAATCTCATAGGAGTTGTGTGAGATCAAGATGATTCCAGATTAGCCTGTTCGGACATATGGCAATATCTTCATGATTCTTATCAAACCAGGATGAACCACGATCTAAGAAGCTTTATTTGGAACCACTAATCAGTGGAGAATAACCAGGAAGTTGAATAAATCTCATAGGAGTTGTGAGTAAGAAGATATCCCACTTTCTATCCAGATGATTCCAGATTAGCCTGTTCGGACATATGGCAATATCTTCATGATTCTTATCAAACCAGGATGAACCACGATCTAAGAAGCTTTATTTGGAACCACTAATCAGTGGAGAATAACCAGGAAGTTGAATAAATCTCATAGGAGTTGTGAGTAAGAAGATATCCCACTTTCTATCCAGATGATTCCAGATTAGCCTGTTCGGACATATGCCATTATCTTCATGATTCTTATCAAACCAGGATGAACCACGATCTAAGAAGCTTTATTTGGAACCACTAATCAGTGGAGAATAACCAGGAAGTTGAATAAATCTCATAGGAGTTGTGAGTAAGAAGATATCCCACTTTCTATCCAGATGATTCCAGATTAGCCTGTTCGGACATATGGCAATATCTTCATGATTCTTATCAAACCAGGATGAACCACGATCTAAGAAGCTTTATTTGGAACCACTAATCAGTGGAGAATAACCAGGAAGTTGAATAAATCTCATAAGTGTTGTGAGCAAGAAAGATATCCCACTTTCTATCCAGATGATTCCAGATTAGCCTGTTCGGACATATGCCATTATCTTCATGATTCTTATCAAACCAGGATGAACCACGATCTAAGAAGCTTTATTTGGAACCACTAATCAGTGGAGAATAACCAGGAAGTTGAATAAATCTCATAGGAGTTGTGAGTAAGAAGATATCCCACTTTCTATCCAGATGATTCCAGATTAGCCTGTTCGGACATATGGCAATATCTTCATGATTCTTATCAAACCAGGATGAACCACGATCTAAGAAGCTTTATTTGGAACCACTAATCAGTGGAGAATAACCAGGAAGTTGAATAAATCTCATAGGAGTTGTGAGTAAGAAGATATCCCACTTTCTATCCAGATGATTCCAGATTAGCCTGTTCGGACATATGGCAATATCTTCATGATTCTTATCAAACCAGGATGAACCACGATCTAAGAAGCTTTATTTGGAACCACTAATCAGTGGAGAATAACCAGGAAGTTGAATAAATCTCATAGGAGTTGTGAGTAAGAAGATATCCCACTTTCTATCCAGATGATTCCAGATTAGCCTGTTCGGACATATGGCAATATCTTCATGATTCTTATCAAACCAGGATGAACCACGATCTAAGAAGCTTTATTTGGAACCACTAATCAGTGGAGAATAACCAGGAAGTTGAATAAATCTCATAGGAGTTGTGAGTAAGAAGATATCCCACTTTCTATCCAGATGATTCCAGATTAGCCTGTTCGGACATATGCCATTATCTTCATGATTCTTATCAAACCAGGATGAACCACGATCTAAGAAGCTTTATTTGGAACCACTAATCAGTGGAGAATAACCAGGAAGTTGAATAAATCTCATAGGAGTTGTGAGTAAGAAGATATCCCACCTTCTATCCAGATGATTCCAGATTAGCCTGTTCGGACATATGCCATTATCTTCATGATTCTTATCAAACCAGGATGAACCACGATCTAAGAAGCTTTATTTGGAACCACTAATCAGTGGAGAATAACCAGGAAGTTGAATAAATCTCATAGGAGTTGTGAGTAAGAAGATATCCCACTTTCTATCCAGATGATTCCAGATTAGCCTGTTCGGACATATGGCAATATCTTCATGATTCTTATCAAACCAGGATGAACCACGATCTAAGAAGCTTTATTGGAACCACTAATCAGTGGAGAATAACCAGGAAGTTGAATAAATCTCATAGGAGTTGTGAGTAAGAAGATATCCCACTTTCTATCCAGATGATTCCAGATTAGCCTGTTCGGACATATGCCATTATCTTCATGATTCTTATCAAACCAGGATGAACCACGATCTAAGAAGCTTTATTTGGAACCACTAATCAGTGGAGAATAACCAGGAAGTTGAATAAATCTCATAAGAGTTGTGAGCAAGAAGATATCCCACCTTCTATCCAGATGATTCCAGATTAGCCTGTTCGGACATATGCCATTATCTTCATGATTCTTATCAAACCAGGATGAACCACGATCTAAGAAGCTTTATTTGGAACCACTAATCAGTGGAGAATAACCAGGAAGTTGAATAAATCTCATAGGAGTTGTGAGTAAGAAGATATCCCACTTTCTATCCAGATGATTCCAGATTAGCCTGTTCGGACATATGGCAATATCTTCATGATTCTTATCAAACCAGGATGAACCACGATCTAAGAAGCTTTATTTGGAACCACTAATCAGTGGAGAATAACCAGGAAGTTGAATAAATCTCATAAGTGTTGTGAGTAAGAAGATATCCCACTTTCTATCCAGATGATTCCAGATTAGCCTGTTCGGACATATGCCATTATCTTCATGATTCTTATCAAACCAGGATGAACCACGATCTAAGAAGCTTTATTTGGAACCACTAATCAGTGGAGAATAACCAGGAAGTTGAATAAATCTCATAGGAGTTTGTGAGTAAGAAGATATCCCACTTTCTATCCAGATGATTCCAGATTAGCCTGTTCGGACATATGGAATATCTTCATGATTCTTATCAAACCAGGATGAACCACGATCTAAGAAGCTTTATTTGGAACCACTAATCAGTGGAGAATAACCAGGAAGTTGAATAAATCTCATAAGTGTTGTGAGCAAGAAGATATCCCACTTTCTATCCAGATGATTCCAGATTAGCCTGTTCGGACATATGCCATTATCTTCATGATTCTTATCAAACCAGGATGAACCACGATCTAAGAAGCTTTATTTGGAACCACTAATCAGTGGAGAATAACCAGGAAGTTGAATAAATCTCATAGGAGTTTGTGAGCAAGAAGATATCCCACTTTCTATCCAGATGATTCCAGATTAGCCTGTTCGGACATATGCCATTATCTTCATGATTCTTATCAAACCAGGATGAACCACGATCTAAGAAGCTTTATTTGGAACCACTAATCAGTGGAGAATAACCAGGAAGTGAAAAAATCTCATAAGTGTTGTGAGCAAGAGATATCCCACCTTTCTATCCAGATGATTCCAGATTAGCATGTTCGGGACATATGCCATTATCTTTGATTCTTATAAAACCAGGATGAACCACGATCTAAGAAGCTTTATTCGGAACCACTAATCAGTGGGAGATAACCAGGAAGTTGATAAATCTCATAGGAGTTGTGAGTAGAGAAGATATCCCACTTTCTATCCAGATTATTCCAGATTAGCTTGTTCGGACATATGGCAATATCTTCATGATTCTTATCAAACTAGGATGAACCACGCTCTAAGAAGCTTTATTGGAACCACTATCAGTGGAGAATAACCAGGAAGTTGAATAAATCTCATAAGTGTTGTGAGCAAGAAGATATCCCACCTTCTATCCAGATGATTCTTGATTAGCTTGTTTGGACATATGCCATTATCTTCATGATTCTTATCAAACCAGGATGAAACCACGATCTAAGAAGCTTCATTTGGAACCAGTAATCAGTGGAGGGAATAACCAGGAAGTTGAATAAATCTCATAGGTGTTGTGAACAAGAAGATATCCCACTTTCTATCCAGATGATTCCAGATTAGTGTCCATACAACCGTGTTCAAGGGAGCTATCACTAGACAAAGAGCTAAGATACTTCAACATAATTTAATGAGAGCATGATACTTGCTTCTGATTCTGGACAGGTTAAACAAGCTGAGGAGATTACTAAAGAAGTCATTAGGAGATGCCGAGAAGGAGAGGAGCCAAAGGAGAGTCCTCAAGCATCCAGAGAAGATCTTTGGCCATTCATACCAGACCAAAGTCACAACCATTTATGATCATTACCATAGAAGACCCATTGCTTAAGAAGGTTCTTGGACAGAGTCTAGCTGCTAGGCAAGCTCTTTGTGTGTGCTCTTTTCCTTGCTCTTGTTTGTCCCACGAGGTTTTCCGGAGGAAGGTTTTTAACGAGGCCACAGCTAGCTTACTAATCACCTTGATGTTGAAATGTGGTGAGAAGAGATGAGGAGAGTGATGAGAATAAAGAGGAGAAGAGAAGAAGAGTAACTTGTGAAAAGTTACCATGCAGTAAAAATAAAGTTACTGCATGGTAAAAGAGGTAAATGCAAGTGTGAGAAGGTTAAAATGAAACTATGGAACACTTGGGTTGAGGAAGAAGGAAAGCACAGTGATCTAACCAAAGGAAGAGAGGCGCGCCATCCTTGTTACCGTTTGTGGATAAGGTTTTGCTTTACAGGCTGGTTAAAGCAAAGCAAAGCATGTAAAGCATCTCAGCCTAGTGTTTAGAATAGTGGTTTGACCTCACATGCTTGTAATAGTGGGTTAGCTTGCGCAAACCCTCTTTAGCTCTCTACTTTATATTGTAATCTCTTCACTTAATGAAAATCATACTTTGAGTCTTACTCTCTCTCTCTCTAGTTCATCATGTCGACATCTCTCCCCTTTAGTTACTATTGAATCTCAAAACCAAATCTCTCCTAATCTGTTCTTAATCTCTTATTCTCTCTTCTAATCTCTCATTAATCTCTCAATACACATTCTATTCTCTAAAATCTCATGGTATCAGAGCCAGGTTGGCTTTGGTATTGAGAGAAACCTCATTTTCATTCCGCAAATCTTGTGTTCTTGTTGCCTTTCTATCTCTCTTGTGTTCTTGGTGATCCGGGAAGACTTGTTACTATACTGAAGGTTATTGGAAGCTTGTCCGAGAGTCTGTGTAGTCTTGAGGTTGAGTTCTGGGGTTGTTCAAGTGTGGTTGCAAGATAGAAGCTTTTCAGGTCGCGTGTGATACAAGCAAGAGAAGATGGAGGGAAACAACTTCAGCAAGCTCGTTACAGTTCCGGTTCAACTCAAGGGAGGTTCAAACTATCTCTTGTGGTCTAGGTTGGTGAAAACCGCCATTGGAAGGCTAGGGCTATGGGATCACATCACTGATGATGGACCAAAGCCAGTGGCAAAGCAAACTGAAGAAGGTGAGAAGGGAAAAGCTCTCGCGGATGCTGAGGAGAAGAAGTGGATCCAAGAGGACTTGATGGTGCTTTCCGTGCTGCAAGGATCTCTAGAGGTGCCTCTCCTTGAAGCCTACAGCTACTGCGAGACTCCCAAACACCTATGGGATACTCTCATGAAGACTTTTGGAAATGTTTCCAACATTAGCCGTGTGTTTGAGCTAAAGAGAGCTATTAACTCCATGAAGCAAGATGGAGGGGAACTCACCAAACACATGGGGAAGTTTGGATCTTTATGGTCTGAGCTTGAAAGCTTAAGACCCAACACCACTGACATGTCGGCTCTCATGGAGAGAAGAGAACAAGATCAGGTGTTTGGGCTATTGATGACACTTGATCCTTGCTACAAAGATGTCATCAAGCATATCTTGAGGTCGCCTACTCTCCCATCAATGGAGGAAGTGTGTGCACAACTTCAGAAGGAGGAGGGATCACTTGGTCTCTTTGGAGGAAGGGTGAGCTTACTATGGCTCATCAAGCCGAGAGATGCAAGCTAACAAGGCTGCATACAATGGCAAGAAGTATGAGAAGTATGAAGGGAGCTGTGAGCATTGCAAGAAGTCTGGTCATAAGAAGAGTCAGTGTTGGTTACTCCACCCCCACCTGAAGCCGAGCAAGTTCAACAAGGATAGAGAAGCCAAGGCAAACCTTTCTACTGAAGCAAATGGTGCTGGTTCATCCGGGGCTAGTCCAAATGTGAATGTGGGTGAAAGTGAAGGAAGAGCTATGGCTTCTCATCAGCTAAGTGGCAAGGGATTGGACCAGGAGATGATCACTAAAGCTGACATTGCATCTCTCATCCGAGCTCTTAAGGAGTCTGGTAACAAACATGACCATACTCTTGGTTACTCTTATGCTGCTCATACTTTGCCTATTACAATGCCTAATGTCTCGGATAAGATATTAGGACTGCTAGGAAGCATCATGAAAGGAAATGAATCATATAGGACTAATGTTGCTAGTAATGTGCATAAACCATTGATCATTGATTCTGGTGCATCTCATCACATGATTAGTGATGTTTTAAAAGACATTGAATGTTATTGGTTTGGCATTCAATACTTCATGCACAACATAAGAAGTGAACCAATGCTCAAATGAAAAAGCATCATCCATTGCCATGTATGATTGCCAATGGTGATCGGATCCCTATTAGAGGCATTGGTAAACTGAAATTGTTTAGTAAGGATTCTAAGCATTTTTCATGCCTGAGTTCACTTCAAATCTTTATCTGTGAAAAGATGCACTAATGATCTTCAATGCAATGTTATCTTTAGTCCTAATGATGTGAAGTTTCAGGATATTAAAGCAGTAAGTTGATTGGGCAAGGAGCTACAAAGGAGACCTCTATATGCTGGAAGACCTTGATCCCATTTCTAGTTCTTTTGTTTCTTTTAATTCTGTTTCTCCCTCAGTAAGGATGCATTGTGGCATGCTAGACTAGGTCATCCTCATGATAGGGCTTTAAGCATATGTTACCAGGTGTCATGTTTAAGAATAAGGAGTGTGAGGCATGTATTTTGGGTAAACATGTAAGACTGTGTTTCAAAGATCTTTTTTGGGGTCAAAATCGGTCAAGACGAAATCGATGTCCGAAAAATCTCGGAAAAATATGAAAGATGTAAGAGCAACCTCGAGAGACCAATTGTTAATCGAGAAACCTCGGGAAAACATTAAAGTTCGAGATTATCATCTCGAAATCAACAGCTAGATACATTCTCTACACAAGGAAAAACTAAACAAACGCAGAAAAACGCACAAACCGAAGGAAACGAACAGCCGACCCCGGTCGTGGCCGTGGCCGCCGGGCGGCTAGCCCCGTGCTGGCCGTGGCCGGCGGCGGCTAGCGCCCGTGCTGGCCGTGGCCGCCGGGCGGCTAGCCCCGTGCTGGCCGTGGCCGCCGGCGGCTAGCGCCCGTGCTGGCCGTGGCCGCCGGGCGGCTAGCCCCGTGCTGGCCGTGGCCGCCGGCGGCTAGCGCCCGTGCTGGCCGTGGCCGCAGGGCGGCTAGCCCCGTGCTGGCCGTGGCCGCCGGCGGCTAGCGCCCGTGCTGGCCGTGGCCGCCGGGCGGCTAGCCCCGTGCTGGCCGTGGCCGCCGGCGGCTAGCGCCCGTGCTGGCCGTGGTCGCCGGGCGGCTAGCCCCGCGCTGGCTCGGGTCGTCGGACGGCTAGTCTTCGTGCGTAAACTCCGGACCTCCGGGTCGCCAGAAATCTGTGTTTTGCGATTTTCCGAGTCCCCGCAAACAAAACTCCTTCTTCTGCTCCAGGATTTCAAAGAACCCCTAAGACGTCAACGGATAAGAAGACTTCGTATAAAACGGTGATGGTTATCTCCGAACACCATTCACCACGGCAATGGATCGAAGATCTTCCGAAAGACTCGACATCTAAGTAGGAGCATCATTTCAAAGAAATCGTAGAAAAAACAGCGGAAGTCCGGAAGACGGCCCGAAAGGGACCGAACTTGATCGGACGACCCATTTACGATTTTCTAAAAGGATAGATGCGACAGTTTACAATTATCTTCGCCAGACAAGATAAATGTTAAACTTCCGAAAAGATAAATGTCAACTTTCCGGAAAGATAAATGTCAACTTTCCCGATAAACGCGAAAGCCAACGAAAATGGAAAAAGTCCAGCCCGCGGCAGACTCAGCCCATCAAGGATAGACCGTCATATGGGAGTATATAAGCAAAGCTAGGAGCAGAGGAAGGGGGATCCGAAATCAGAAGAAAGAAACCAACCCAGAGCAATTTAGAACTTAGGCGCTTATTTCCTTTTTTAGCGAGCTGCGACTCAACTAGGTTAGATCTAGGATTCGAGACTAGCGACGATCGACAGCTCTTGCGGCCGAGATCTCGACCTGTTGTCCAAACGCTCTCCGCAGATTCGGAAATAAGATTCTTTCTTTTTGCTCTACTTATTTTGCGTATTTATTCTCAAATTAGACTTGTCTTAACTCTGTCGTGCGTGGCCCAGCAGATAGCCGGGATCCTCGGGGAAAACTAGGTCAACTTAGTTTTCCTACGTTTTACTTAACTAAAATCGACAGTGCGAATTTCGGTTCCCACAGTTTGGCGCTAGAAGGAGGGGGATTCACGGCTTATCTTTCTCGCAACTACGCACGCCCGGTTAAGCATGTCTGTTGACGCGGAAAAAGACAAGCAAACACACGACGGACCAGCCGTCGATGTCAACGCTGAGAAGACTCCTGACGGAAACGTATCGACGGTCACTGCCGAGGCAAACACCGCGATGCTGGACCAGATGAAGGAACTGTTCGCCACCGCCCAGAAACGGTCGGAAGAACAGGAGAAACTAATGGCTTCACTCGCTAAACAGGTCAATACCTTAACAGCGAAAAGCAAACTCCCGCGCGGATCCACCAAGGTGAGGCGTGTCAGGAGGCTGGACTTCGGAACTTCCGAAGACCAAGAAAAAGATGCCCCGAGAAAATCCCCGGAACTCGTCCCTGACGATACCACTCCGACGGGGCAGAAGAAAACGACGGGCAACCTTCCACCTCCCGCAAGGGACAACGAAGGAGACGACGTCGAAAGAATCAATCTGGATGTCAGCGATCAATCGGATCCGTCCGACGAAGACGCCGACATCCACCACCGAAGGACCCGAAGTCAGTCAGCTCGACTGGCGGCAGCCTTCGAAAAACCCATGACAGAAGAGGAAGAAGACCTCTACTGGTCAGAGCAAGAAAGGCTGGCTGAGGACCAGACTCGGGCCTATCGCCGCCAGCGTAGACAGAAGAGCGCAAACGGCACCAGCGAGATTCACGATCTGCGTGAGTACATCGCCAAAACTGCAGCCGAGGTGAAAGCGGTAAAATCGCAGATTCACCACGCGACCAGCACTGCCCCCGAGATCGACCTGCTCCTCGAGGAGTCGAGAAAAACCCCGTTCACCTCTCGAATCACGGAGGCGCGAGTCTCGGATCCTGGGAAAATAAAGCTTCCCACCTACGATGGAACCACAGATCCAAAGGCACATCTGCAGTCTTTCCAGATTGCAATGGCAAGGTCTAAACTTCCGGAGCGGGAAAAGGATGTCGGCTGCTGTCTCCTGTTCGTCGAGAACCTCAGAGGTGCTGCGCTCGAATGGTTCTCACACTTGAAAAGAAACTCCATCGGAAGTTTCCGCCAGCTTGCTTCAGCTTTTCTGAAGCAATTCTCCATGTTCATGGACAGGGAAACTTCCGACGTGGACCTTTGGAGCCTAATTCAAAAGGAAGACGAACCGCTCCGCGACTACATAAAGAGGTTCAAACTCGTGATGTCCAGGGTAACAGGCCTCAGCGATAGAGTCGCCATCGACGCCCTGAGGAAGAACCTCTGGTACAAATCGAAGTTCCGAAAGTGGATTTCTCTGGAAAGGCCACGCACCATCCAAGATACCCTCCACAAGGCAACGGATTTCATCATCATGGAAGAAGAGATGAAAATCCTAGCGCAAAAGCATGGACCGCCGAAAGCGTCCGGCAAGAAGAAAACCTCTCGTAACGACAAGTACGTCCATCACGAGGGGGAAGACGTCCAAGGCGAACATAATTACGCCGTTAATTCCGAGCAAGGAAGGACCTCCGGAAACACCTGGACGCGGAACTCGTACAAGGACAATTCCAGCTGCGAGTTCCATCAGACGAGAGGTCACTCCACCGCCAACTGCAAAGTCCTCGGCGCTAGACTCATTATGAAGCTGCTCGACGGCAAACTAGCAACGGTCAAGAGCATGAAAGACCTGATCCTAGATTCTGACCGTCCGCCGAGGACCGACGGAGCCAATCCCAATAACGCTCCTGGAACTCAATCGGGCGAAAAACGCGAACGGAGACAAGACGGCGAAGGAAACAACAACAACCGCCAAAGGATCAACATGGTCATCGGAGGATCGCATTTTTACCAGGACTCTGTGTCGTCAATCAAAGCCTACGGACGGAAGGCCGAGACAAGCCCCGGATGGTGCCCGGAGGACGACGTTCCCAGTCACGCAATCACCTTCGAGGAACAGGATACGACCGGACTCGATAAACCCCACTACGATCCTCTGGTCATCGACTTGGTGATTCAAGATCTCGAAGTCGGCCGCATCCTCATCGACACAGGAAGCACGGTCAATATCATGTTCCGCGACACTCTGCAGAGGATGAACATACCCCTCGGAGAAGTCATCCCAGAGCCAAGACCACTGACTGGATTCTCGGGCGTCACATCCATGACCCTCGGAAAAATCAGACTCCCGGTCATGGCTAAAGAAGTCACGAAGATCGTCGAATTCGCGGTAGTGGATAACCCGGCTATCTATAACGCCATAATGGGAACTCCTTGGATAAATGCCATGAAGGCAGTCCCGTCCACTTACCATCTCGGCGTCAAATTTCCAACACCAACTGGAACAGCGGTAATCTGGGGAAGCCAAAAACAGTCGCGACTCTGCTTCCTAGCCGAACATAAACTTCGCAGCAATCGGAACGCCCCAGTAGCTAACCCGAAGCGAACCAAGAAGAACCTGAGTACCTCCGAGAACTCAGCAAAAAGCAACTCGGATTTATCCGAACAGGCCACAACTCAGGATACTGGAAAATCCTCGAGTCCGTCGCCGAAAAAACGGATGATCCAACTCCCGACGCGACCGCCGACTTAGCTGAAACAGTCAAGGCGCCAGAAATCGTGGAGTAATAACAACCGTGATAGAAGCAGAACTACGAGATGGCTTGATCCTCGCAAGAGGTACGTAGGCAGCTCGTCGCAACCCGACGAGTTCAGCTATCCCCCTCGCCAAAAAGGGGGGGGGAGATGGGAACGGATATCCTTGTACTCCCGCAAAAACACTTTTCGCATGTAGTCTACATTATAAATGATAAATCCTTTTGATTCAAATGCTTACTCAACGCATAAACATTAAGGAAAACGAAAATCATATCTTTAAGGAACGCGAGACGTCGTTAGTTCCCAAAAGGTCTCGATTCTCCATTTTCCTCCAAACAGTCCATCCGCGACTCTAAAAACTCCACCAAACAGTCCATCCGCGACTCTAAAAACCATTTCCGTCGATTGGCCCCGACGGAAAAATACAGAAACGTTTCACTCAATCAAATTCGTAGTCCGGCTTCTAACGAAGTCCTTTTGCATCCGACAAGGATATCATAGCGCGCTATACAAAAAATCCAAATTTTGGTTAGCTCTTCGTAAAGGAAGTAGCTCGACTCGTACCCAAACGAATCATATAAGCCGATAAGCACTTCGCAGATTCTAGAACGGTACGAGTCAGGTCAAAATCGCAAACAAGCAAAACGAAAGCCGATTTGTCATCGCACAGCTTCAGTCCGAAAGTAGACCTAGGTCTTGCCCTAAACCCGGCCTTGCTGGTATCTAAGACATCTCATAGGCATAAGTATCCAGAATACGAGATCCCAAAATTTGCCTCTTATCGCTTACAAACCTAACGTTCGCTACGAAGTGACCTACGGACCTAGCGACAAAAAAAAGAGATTGAATGCGAAGTGACTACGCGTATTCAAACCCTCTACACTTGACGAAAGTATAAATCAAAACGCATAGTTCATAAAAGGCATTTATAACAGGGATTCGAAAGCCACCAACGGCCGATCCCGAAAACATAAAGTCACGCGACCTCCTAGGGGTCGCGACACATACATACAAACGGCCACACTTGGCCTATCATAAATTATAATCAAATGCATAGCAGTCGGTTAGAGATATTCCGAACGAAGAATCGGGCTGGTCGACCTCCTCACCCCCGTCGCCTGCGTTTGAACCCTCGCCTACATCCGCCGTATCCTCCGAGACTTGGATAGGATTCCACAGTTCTCGAATTCTCCCTTCAATCGGAGGAACAAAGGATTCGGCGCTGGCACATATCCTCATCGAGCCATCCATCGTGGCAAGTTCGCCGGAAAGAGAGAAGTCCTCACGCTGCATCTTGCTGAGAGTACCGACCGAACCACGGCACTCGCGAAAATCACCTACAAAGTCCTGAGCCTCTTTGTACGCTTCGAACTCAGTAGAAAAAATTTCGGCCCTTCGGTTCATCTCGGCGGCAGCTCTTCTCCGTCCGCTCCTTTCCGCACGAGCGAGGGCTCGAGCCTGGACCTTGGCTTGCCGGCGATTTTGCTCCTCCACCTCCAGCCGATACTTAGCAAATTCCCTTTCCGTTTCCTCCGCTTTGAAACGGGCCAGCCGGGCAGTGCGGAAACTCCCATCGATCGATGCATTCCACACTCTCACGGCCTGCAAAGAAGCCGAGGTCAAATAAAAAGAAAAGTGGAGTTACTCAAGTTTCAAAAACAAACCTCGTTGACCAAGCGAGCACCCTCCGCAGTCACCTTGTCCCTTTCCTCGTTGTCTAAAGACTCGTCACGGGAAAACGCCGGAGGGAGTTCGTCAAAGAAGTCACCCGGGGGAGGAACATCCCGATTCTCTGAGGTAAAGCCAGGA
Source organism: Raphanus sativus (assembly GCF_000801105.2). Lineage (NCBI taxonomy): Eukaryota > Viridiplantae > Streptophyta > Magnoliopsida > Brassicales > Brassicaceae > Raphanus > Raphanus sativus. Next base: position 13,767 of record NW_026615608.1, on the reverse strand, counting down.
TCATATCTCGGCGGCGCGCCATCTCCCGACGAAGTCTCGAAAGCGATCCCTTTATCTTTACGAGGTCTCCGCCTCTGCCTCAAAGGGGCAAAAACGTAGGACCTATCGTTCACACAGGGACGTGTACCACCTCGCGATCGGTGAAGCGCGACCGCCCCTCGAATCCGGTCAAGAGTAAAGGAGTTCCAGGAACAAGGCCTCGACCTAAAAAGATCCCTCCTGACCGAAAGATCGGAAGGAACATGCGCGAGACACCTGTTCTCTAAAAAAAAAAAAAAAACACGTTCGGTATTCGCCTTTCGGATTATAAGAGAGGGGGTGCGACAATCTTACCTCGCTGGTACAACCAGTCTGTCGGGAATAGATGGAGGAAGCCTTCCTCGACAGACTCTCCGTCTATCCTCACAAAAAAGAAACGATCGACATAATCCTTGGCGTGCGAGGTGACTCCATTGATTACCGAAAAGTTGGTCCTCGCCTTCATGGAGTAAACTCCATTGATGCTCGTCGCCTTGGAGTTCCATAACCCTTCGAAATCGGCAGGGCTAAGGTCTATCCCTAACTCGTAACTCAAAATCACAACGCCGAGCCAGCTCTCCAAAGCTGACACATTCAGCTGGCTGATTGCGATTCCGAAACGGTCGAGGGCCTGAACAATGACCCCAGGGATTGGGAACCACAGTCGACATTGCGTCAAGAACGCCTCGTAACAAGTAAAGTAACCTTCCGGAGGATGCTCCGAACTCTCATTCCCGCAGGGAATGCGAAACACAACTCCCTCCGGAACTCCATAAAACTCTCGAAGAGTTTCGAGATATTCGGGGGATACTTCGCTCGGTGAGTCAACTTCTCCACGCGCCCTCAGAGGTCGCCGGGGAATCGGGATCACGGGAAGGGGAGCATCAGTGCCAAAGACAGCGTCGCAGTACGCGTTCCTGTTGATCTCTGAAACCTCGGGCTTCGGATTTTCTTCCTCAGCGTGAAAACTATCCGAAGACGAGTGAGACTGCCTCCTCGAGAATTTCGATCTTGAAGTCATTCTTTTCTTAAAAAGTAGAGAGAGAATTTGCAAGAGAGAGATTAGCTTGAGATTCTTGGGTGAAGTAAGAATGGTAAAGAATTCACAAGTACTTATAGAAAAATTTACTATTCACCCCGACCTTCGACACGATTTCGTCTCCATTCTTTCCTCATGAACCATACCGCAAGCTAGGATCTCCAAACCCTACGATTCCTAGCTAGCTGGGGGGCTAACTGTTGGGGTCAAAATCGGTCAAGACGAAATCGATGTCCGAAAATCTCGGAAAAAATATGAAAGATGTAAGAGCAACCTCGAGAGACCAATTGTTAATCGAGAAACCTCGGGAAAACATTAAAGTTCGAGATTAATCATCTCGAAATCAACAGCTAGATACATTCTTCTACACAAGGAAAAACTAAAAACGCAGAAAAACGCACAAACCGAAGGAAACGAACAGCCGACCCCGGTCGTGGCCGTGGCCGCCGGGCGGCTAGCCCCGTGCTGGCCGTGGCCGCCGGCGGCTAGCGCCCGTGCTGGCCGTGGCCGCCGGGCGGCTAGCCCCGTGCTGGCCGTGGCCGCCGGCGGCTAGCGCCCGTGCTGGCCGTGGCCGCCGGGCGGCTAGCCCCGTGCTGGCCGTGGCCGCCGGCGGCTAGCGCCCGTGCTGGCCGTGGCCGCCGGGCGGCTAGCCCCGTGCTGGCCGTGGCCGCCGGCGGCTAGCGCCCGTGCTGGCTGTGGCCGCCGGGCGGCTAGCCCCGTGCTGGCCGTGGCCGCCGGCGGCTAGCGCCCGTGCTGGCCGTGGTCGCCGGGCGGCTAGCCCCGCGCTGGCTCGGGTCGTCGGACGGCTAGTCTTCGTGCGTAAACTCCGGACCTCCGGGTCGCCAGAAATCCGTGTTTTTGCGATTTTCCGAGTCCCCGCAAACAAAACTCCTTCTTCTGCTCCAGGATTTCAAAGAAACCCCTAAGACGTCAACGGATAAGAAGACTTCGTATAAAACGGTGATGGTTATCTCCGAACACCATTCACCACGGCAATGGATCGAAGATCTTCCGAAAGACTCGACATCTAAGTAGGAGCATCATTTCAAAGAAATCGTAGAAAAAACAGCGGAAGTCCGGAAGACGGCCCGAAAGGGACCGAACTTGATCGGACGACCCATTTACGATTTTCTAAAAGGATAGATGCGACAGTTTACAATTATCTTCGCCAGACAAGATAAATGTTAAACTTCCGAAAAGATAAATGTCAACTTTCCGGAAAGATAAATGTCAACTTTCCCGATAAACACGAAAGCCAACGAAAATGGAAAAAGTCCAGCCCGCGGCAGACTCAGCCCATCAAGGATAGACCGTCATATGGGAGTATATAAGCAAAGCTAGGAGCAGAGGAAGGGGGATCCGAAATCAGAAGAAAGAAACCAACCAGAGCAATTTAGAACTTAGGCGCTTATTTCCTTTTTTAGCGAGCTGCGACTCAACTAGGTTAGATCTAGGATTCGAGACTAGCGACGATCGACAGCTCTTGCGGCCGAGATCTTGACCTGTTGTCCAAACGCTCTCCGCAGATTCGGAAATAAGATTCTTTCTTTTTGCTCTACTTATTTTGCGTATTTATTCTCAAATTAGACTTGTCTTAACTCTGTCGTGCGTGGCCCAGCAGATAGCCGGGATCCTCGGGGAAAACTAGGTCAACTTAGTTTTCCTACGTTTTTACTTAATCAAAATCGACAGTGCGAATTTCGGTTCCCACAATCTTCTACTATCTATGAAAGTTGTTTTGATTTGATTCACTCTGATGTTTGGACTGCTCCTTGTTTGTCCCGAGATGGTTATAGATATTATGTCACCTTCATTGATGAAAAATCCAAATACACCTGGTTAACTCTCATTAAAACAAAGGATAGGGTTCTTGATGCATTTAAAAATTTTCAAAGCTATGTAACTAACCATTATCATGCCAAGATTAAGATTTTCAGGTCTGATAATGGTGGAGAGTATACAAGCCATGCATTTCGAGATCACCTAGCTCATCATGGGATTTTGCATCAAACTAGCTGCCCTTATACACCACAACAGAATGGTGTAGCTGAGAGGAAGAACAGGCACCTCATGGAGGTGGCTCGGTCCCTAATGTTCCATAAGAGTGTTCCAAAGAGGTATTGGAGTGATGCTGTTATATCTGCTTGTTATCTGATCAACAGGGTTCCAACCAGAATACTTCAAGATCAATCTCCTTTTGAGGTTCTCAACAAGAGTAAACCAAGCCTGGATCATCTAAGGACATTTGGGTGTGTGTGCTATGTATTAGTACCCGGGGAGCTGAGAAACAAACTAGAAGCAAAGAGCACCAAGGCTATGCTTATTGGTTACTCAACTAGTCAGAAAGGATACAAGTGCTTTGATCCTGATGCTAGAAGGGTCTTGGTGTCTCGGGATGTCAAGTTTATGGAGGAGCAAGGGTACTATGATGGGAAGAATTGGGAAGAACTAGAGGATCTATCTCAACCATCAGACAGAGCTGCGAGCTTGAGAAACATTTTTGAGGGTCTTGGCATTGGAGTGTCCCAGGATCAGAGTAGGCAACAAGAACCTACACCAGTTACAACTGAAGAACCATCTCACTTTGAACATGAGGGGGGAAGTGAATCAGAAGCAAGAAGTCAAGAAGATCAAGGCATTGGAGCTGGAGGTCTAGAAGAACAAAGCTCTGATTCTCCTGTCCAAAGTGGAGAGGATTCAGCAAGAAGAGATCAGGGAGCTGGAGAACCAGTTCAGATACAAGAAGAAGAAGCTAGTGAGGAACAAGCATCAGTTCCTTTGAGAAGAAGCACACGGGTGAGGAGAGATGCTTCCAACTGGGTAAACACAAGAGTGTACTACAATGCCCAGGCTGTGGAGCATCCCTCTCAAGCTGTGTGTTCCTTTGCTGAGTTCCCGGAAGAACATTGTGCTTTTCAAGTAAGCTTAGATGAGAGCTATGTGCCAAGAAGCTATGAAGAAGCAATGTTGATTCAAGAGTGGAGGGATTCAGTCAATGCTGAGGCAGATGCAATGATCAAGAATGATACATGGTATGAAAGCAAGTTACCTAAGGGGAAGAAGGCAGTATCATGCAAATGGATCTTTACCATAAAGTATCTACCTAATGGGAAGATAGATAGGAGGAAGACTAGACTGGTGGCAAGAGGTTTTACACAAACCTATGGTGAAGATTACATAGACACATTTGCTCCAGTCGCCAAGCTTCATACTATCAGAGTAGTGCTATCACTTGCTGTCAACCTTGAGTGGGATCTATGGCAAATGGATGTGAAGAATGCTTTTCTTCAGGGGGAGCTTGAAGATGAAGTCTACATGTTACCACCACCAGGAATGGAAGGGATGGTAAAACCAGGAAATGTGTTAAGACTGAAGAAAGCTATCTATGGGTTGAAGCAATCACCAAGGGCTTGGTATCACAAGCTCAGCACCACTCTGAATGGTAAAGGATTCAGAAAGTGTGAGTTGGATCACACACTCTTCACCCTAGTTACACCAGGAGGTATCATTGTTATTCTTGTATATGTTGATGATATTATCATCACTGGTTCTGATAAAACAGGTATACAAGAAACCAAGGAGTATCTCAAGTCTGTCTTTGACATAAAAGACTTGGGAGAGATGAAATATTTTCTTGGGATTGAGTGTGCAGGTCTAAGGAAGGCTTATTTATATCTCAAAGAAAATATGCACTTGATCTTTTGAAAGATGCAGGTGCTTATGGAGGAAAGACAGCAAAGATGCCCATGGAAGATGGGTACAAGATTCCAAGAGAGGGGGAGATGGAAGATAGCAAGCCATTTCATGATCCCAAGTTGTATAGGAAGCTTGTGGGGAAGTTGATCTACCTTACTATCACTCGGCCAGACATATGCTTTGCAGTGAATCAAGTCAGCCAGCATATGCAACAACCAAAGGAGCATCATTGGAGAATGGTGGAGAGAGTGCTCATGTATCTCAATGGAACTCAAGGTTTAGGAGTATGGATGGGATGCAACAAGAGTACTGAAGTGGTTGGCTACTGTGATGCTGATTGGGCTGGTGATAGAAATGATAGGAAGTCTACAACTGGGTACTGTACCTTCATTGGAGGAAACATGGTTACTTGGAAGAGCAAGAAGCAGAAGGTGGTCTCATGTTCGAGTGCTGAAGCTGAGTATAGAGCTATGCTGAAGCTTACAAATGAGTTAGTGTGGATCAAAGGGATTCTTAAGCACTTGGAGATCGAGCAAGCAACTCCAATGACCATGCATTGTGACAATCAAGCCGCAATCCACATTGCTACCAACTCTGTGTTTCATGAGAGGACAAAACACATTGAGGTTGATTGTCACAAGGTAAGGCAAATGATAGTCTTGGGAGTTATCTTGCCATGTTACACTAGAAGTGAAGATCAGTTGGCAGATATATTCACCAAGGCAGCAAGACAAAAGACAATGGAGTCCATACACATCAGGTTAGGACTCATTGATCTTACACCCATTCACTAGTCCCCTGATCATGAGGTCTTTACTCTTTTTCCCTCATCAAAGTTTTGTCCCAATGGGTTTTCTTTGATGAGGTTTTTACTGAGGAAGATCTCATGGTCCTTCCAAGCTCGACTTGTTCCACATGGTCAAGCTTGAGGGGGAGTGTTGAAATGTGGTGAGAAGAGATGAGGAGAGTGATGAGAATAAAGAGGAGAAGAGAAGAAGAGTAACTTGTGAAAAGTTACCATGCAGTAAAAATAAAGTTACTGCATGGTAAAAGAGGTAAATGCAAGTGTGAGAAGGTTAAAATGAAACTATGGAACACTTGGGTTGAGGAAGAAGGAAAGCACAGTGATCTAACCAAAGGAAGAGAGGCGCGCCATCCTTGTTACCGTTTGTGGATAAGGTTTTGCTTTACAGGCTGGTTAAAGCAAAGCAAAGCATGTAAAGCATCTCAGCCTAGTGTTTAGAATAGTGGTTTGACCTCACATGCTTGTAATAGTGGGTTAGCTTGCGCAAACCCTCTTTAGCTCTCTCCTTTATATTGTAATCTCTTCACTTAATGAAAATCATACTTTGAGTCTTACTCTCTCTCTCTCTAGTTCATCATGTCGACATCTCTCCCCTTTAGTTACTATTGAATCTCAAAACCAAATCTCTCCTAATCTGTTCGTAATCTCTTATTCTCTCTTCTAATCTCTCATTAATCTCTCAATACACATTCTATTCTCTAAAATCTCACTTGAAGCATCTCGGTCCAAGACTAAGAAGAAACCATTTCTTCTTTGTTTCCTTATTTGAACCTTATGTTATTTTAAGTTCATTTCATTTGCGTAGACAAGGGATATGTCCTTAGTCTTTATATTGTTTTGCAAGACTCATTTGAGAAACACCTTTGATATTTTTAATAAACTTTCTTTGAAAGAAAACCTAGAGCTCTCTCAAACAGAACTCGCCGCCTCCTTGCCTTGTGAGACCAGCACCTCCACGGCTTGAAGGTTCCTTAGTGTTGTATCACGAGCTCTCCATCCCTCGTGTGGTGCACATCAATCCATCTTGTTCCTCACTCACGGCTTCTCTTGTTTGATTAGATCAAACAATAGAACCACCTCTTGAACTAGTTCGGCTCCATCTCTCTTGCTTGGATCATACAGCCTTTGTCAGCTTAGGCTTGTATCAGATGGAGTAAAGGTTGATCCCGAGAAGATCAAAGCCATACAAGAGTGGCCAACTCCAACTACAGTGGGAGAAGTGAGGAGTTTTCATGGACTAGCAGGTTTCTATAGGCGCTTTGTGAAGGATTTCAGCACTATAGCAGCTCCACTGACCGAGATCATCAAGAAGGATGTAGGATTCAAGTGGGGAGAAGCACAAGAAACTTCATTCCAAATCCTTAAAGAGAAGCTTACTCACTCCCCTCTTCTTATGCTTCCTGATTTTTCTAAAACCTTTGAAATAAAATGTGATGCCTCAGGAATTGGAATTGGTGCTGTATTGATGCAGGATAAAAGACCCATAGCATACTTCAGTGAGAAGCTTGGAGGAGCAACTCTCAACTATGCAACGTATGACAAGGAGTTGTATGCTTTGGTGAGGGCCTTGCAAACATGGCAACATTATATGTGGCCTATGGAGTTTGTCATCCACACAGACCATGAGTCTCTCAAGTATCTTAAGGGACAGAACAAGCTGAGTAAAATACATGCGAGATGGGTTGAGTTCATAGAAACCTTTCCTTATGTGATCAAATACAAACAAGGTAAGGACAATATAGTGGCTGATGCACTATCTCGGAGGTATGTACTCTTAAACACTCTTGATGCTAAGCTGCTAGGCTTTGAACAACTTAAAGAAATGTATGAAACTGATCCTGAGTTTAAAGATGCATACAAGTCGTGTGAAAAGTTTGCTGCTGGTCATTATTTTAGACAAAATGGATTTCTCTTCTATGATAATCGTTTGTGTGTGCCTAATTGTTCTTTGAGAGATTTGTTTGTTAGGGAAGCACATGGAGGAAGTCTTATGGGACATTTTGGTATTGCCAAGACTCTTAAAGTTTTGCAGGATCATTTCTTTTGGCATCGCATGAAGAGAGATGTGGAGAGAATCTGTGAGAGATGTGCAACATGTAAACAAGCTAAGTCCAAAGTCCAAGCTCACGGTTTGTATACTCCTTTACTCATTCCTTATCACCCTTGGAATGACATCTCTATGGATTTTATTGTTGGATTGCCTAGGACTAGAACGGGAAAGGATTCAATCTTTGTAGTTGTTGATAGGTTCTCCAAAATGGCTCACTTCATTGCTTGTCACAAAACTGATGATGCATTGCATATTGCTAACTTGTTCTTTAAAGAGATTGTGCGTTTGCATGGCATGCCTAGAACTATAGTATCTGATAGAGACACCAAGTTCCTTAGTTACTTTTGGAAGACACTTTGGTCTAAGTTAGGCACTCAACTGTTGTTCTCAACTACTTGTCACCTACAAACTGATGGTCAAACTGAAGTAGTGAATAGAACTTTAGGAACACTCTTGCGTGCATTCATAAAGAAGAACTTGAAATCATGGGAAGACTGTTTGCCTCATTGTGAATTTGCATATAATCATGCTGTGCACTCTGCTTCTAAGTTTTCTCCTTTTGAAATTGTTTATGGGTTCAATCCCACCTCTCCTTTGGATTTAATACCTTTACCTGAGTGTGAAAGGATTAGTATGGATGGCAAAAAGAAGGCAGAAATGGTGAAACAACTCCATGAGCAAGCAAGGCGCAACATTGAAGAGAAAACCAAGCAGTATGTTAAAAATGCGAATAAGGGCAAACGAGAGATGATCTTTGAAGTAGGTGATAAAGTATGGGTTCACCTAAGGAAAGAGAGGTTTCCTAATCAAAGGAAGTCCAAGCTCATGCCGAGAATAGATGGACCTTTTGAGGTCACAAAGAAGAGCAACAATGCTTACAAACTGGATCTCCAAGGTAAGTATGATGTGAGTAATAGTTTCAATGTTACTGACTTGATCCCTTTTATTGCAGATGAACCAGATTTGAGGACAAATCCTTTTCAAGAGGGAGAGGATGATGTGATCATGGACCAACAACTTGATAAAGATAGAGAAGAGGTGATCAAGGATAAGCAGGATGAAGATGGAGATGCCTTGGCCATTCCCAAAGGTCCCATGACTCGTGCAATGACAAGAAGACTCCATGAAGCTGTTGGGAACATACTTAAGATATCTTGGAAGCAAGAAGATAGTCCTGGTCGTAGCTTGAGTAACCAAGACACACTTACCACACTTCAAGCTAAACCTTCAAGCTGATCATCATCTAGGCAAGTGTTGTGTGTACTCTTTTTCCCTTAGTTGGTTTTGTCCCACTGGGTTTTCCAACTAAGGTTTTTAATGAGGCCATGAGTTCACTTTCATATCACCTAGATGATGTATCTTTGGTGCATCTCGGATGCTTTGGACCAACCACATTTCTATCTTATGTTATCTTTAGTCTATAGTCTTTATTTCATGTTTTATAATACGCAAACTCTTTTATATTTTTGAACTTAGTCTTTGGTCTTTGTTTGAGTACCAAGGGAGCGTGTTCCCTTTAATGATCTCGAGAACTTGAGCCTGTTCAAGTCTTCTCTCTATTTAAACTTGTCGCAAGTTTCTTTTTAAGGAGTCATCTTTTAATCAAAACCTTTGTTCTCTCTTAAACTTGTTTACGAGTTCTTGAGTGATCTTGTTGGTGTGTAGTATCCAGCAAACCCTAGGTGTCTAAGTTGGTGTGTCATATCCGATCTAGTCATCTAAAAGTGTCAAGGAGTCTTTCCGTAACTCTTTGAATCAACCATCAGTCCACTGCCTTGAAGATCTTGAGTCTTTGCCTTGTTCTTGCAAGGATCTATCCATATCATCCAGATAATACATCCTAGGATCTTATTAAGTGGAGAATAATCTGGAATCATCTGGATAGAAAGTGGGATATCTTCAAGGTGGATCTGGTCCGAACAGGCTAATCTGGAATCATCTGGATAGAAAGTGGGATATCTTCTTACTCACAACTCCTATGAGATTTATTCAAACTTCCTGGTTATTCTCCACTGATTAGTGGTTCCAAATAAAGCTTCTTAGATCGTGGTTCATCCTGGTTTGATAAGAAATCATGAAGATAATGGCATATGTCCGAACAGGCTAATCTGGAATCATCTGGATAGAAGGTGGGATATCTTCTTGCTCACAACACTTATGAGATTTATTCAACTTCCTGGTTATTCTCCACTGATTAATTGTTCCAAAAAAAAGCTTCTTAGATCGTGGTTCATCCTGGTTTGATAAGAATCATGAAGATATTGCGATATGTCCGAACAGGCTAATCTGGAATCATCTGGATAGAAAGTGGGATATCTTCTTACTCACAACTCCTATGAGATTTACTCAACTTCCTGATTATTCTCCACTGATTAGTGGTTCCCAATCAAGCTTCTTAGATATTGGTTCATCTTGGTTTGATAAGAATCATGAAGATATTGCCATATGTCCGAACAGGCTAATCTGGAATCATCTGGATAGAAAGTGGGATATCTTCTTAATCAACAACTCCTATGAGATTTATTCAACTACCTGGTTATTCTCCACTGATTAGTGGTTCCAAATAAAGCTTCTTAGATCGTGTTCATCCTGGTTTGATAAGAATCATGAAGATAATGGCAATATGTCCGAACAGGCTAATCTGGAATCATCTGGATAGAAGGTGGGATATCTTCTTGCTCACAACACTTATGAGATTTATTCAACTTCCTGGTTATTCTCCACTGATTAGTGGTTCCAAAATAAAGCTTCTTAGATCGTGGTTCATCCTGGTTTGATAAGAATCATGAAGATATTGTCATATGTCCGAACAGGAATCTGGAATCATCTGGATAGAAAGTGGGATATCTTCTTACTCACAACCTCTTATGAGATTTATTCAACTTCCTGGTTATTCTCCACTGATTAGTGGTTCCCAATCAAGCTTCTTATATATTGGTTCATCCTGGTTTGATAAGAATCATGAAGATATTGCCATATGTCAAACAGGCTAATCTGGAATCATCTGGATAGAAAGTGGGATATCTTCTTAATCAAACTCCTATGAGATTTATTCAAACTTCCTGGTTATTCTCTACTGATTAGTGGTTCCAAATAAAGCTTCTTAGATCGTGGTTCATCCTGGTTTGATAAGAATCATGAAGATAATGGCATATGTCCGAACAGGCTAATCTGGAATCATCTGGATAGAAGGTGGGATATCTTCTTGCTCACAACACTTATGAGATTTATTCAACTTCCTGGTTATTCTCCACTGATTAGTGTTCCAAATAAAGCTTCTTAGATCGTGGTTCATCCTGGTTTGATAAGAATCATGAAGATATTGGCATATGTCCGAACAGGCTAATCTGGAATCATCTGGATAGAAAGGTGGGATATCTTCTTGCTCACAACACTTATGAGATTTTTTCAACTTCCTGGTTATTATCCACTGATTAGTGGTTCCAAATAAAGCTTCTTAGATCGTGTTTCATCCTGGTTTGATAAGAATCATGAAGATATTGCCATATGTTCGAACAGGCTAATCTGGAATCATCTGGATAGAAAGTGGGATATCTTGTTGCTCACAACACTATGAGATTTATTAAATTCTTGGTTATTCTCCACTGATTAGTGGTTCCAAATAAAGCTTCTTAGATCGTGGTTCATCCTGGTTATATAAGAATCATGAAGATATTGCCATATGTCCGAACAGGCTAATCTGGAATCCTCTGGATAGAAAGTGGGATATCTTCTTACTCACAACTTCTATGAGATTTATTCAACTTCCTGGTTATTCTCCACTGATTAGTGGTTCAAAATAAAAACTTCTTAGATCGTGGTTCATCCTGGTTTGATAAGAATCATGAAATAAATGGCATATGTCCGAACAGGCTAATCTGGAATCATCTGGATAGAAGGTGGGATATCTTCTTGCTCACAACACTTATGAGATTTATTCAATTCCTGGTTATTCTCCACTGATTAGTGGTTCCAAATAAAGGTTCTTTGATCGTGGTTTCATCCTGGTTTGATAAGAATCATGAAGATATTGCCATATGTCCGAACAGGCTAATCTGGAATCATCTGGATAGAAAGTGGGATATCTTCTTACTCACAACTCCTATGAGATTTATTCAACTTCCTGGTTATTCTCCACTGATTAGTGGTTCCAAATAAAGCTTCTTAGATCGTGGTTCATCCTGGTTTGATAAGAATCATGAAGATAATGGCATATGTCCGAACAGGCTAATCTGGAATCATCTGGATAGAAGGTGGGATATCTCTTGCTCACACACTTATGAGATTTATTCAACTACCTGGTTATTCTCCACTGATTAGTGGTTCCAAATAAATCTTCTTAGATCGTGGTTCATCCTGGTTTGATAAGAATCATGAAGATAATGGCATATGTCCGAACAGGCTAATTTGGAATCATCTGAATATAAGGTGGGATATCTTCTTGCTCACAACACTTATGAGATTTATTCAATTCCTGGTTATTATCCACTGATTAGTGGTTCCAAATAAAGGTTCTTATATCGTGGTTCATCCTGGTTTGATAAGAATCATGAAGATATTGCCATATGTCCGAACAGGCTAATCTGGAATCATCTGGATAGAAAGTGGGATATCTTCTTACTCACAACTCCTATGAGATTTATTCAACTTCCTGGTTATTCTCCACTGATTAGTGGTTCCAAATAAAGCTTCTTAGATCGTGGTTCATCCTGGTTTTGATAAGAATCATGAAGATAATGGCATATGTCCCGAACAGGCTAATCTGGAATCATCTGGATAGAAAGTGGGATATCTTCTGCTCACAACTTATGAGATTTATTCAACTTCCTGGTTATTCTTCACTGATTAGTGGTTCCAAATAAAGGTTCTTAGATCGTGGTTCATCCTGGTTTGATAAGAATCATGAAGATATTGCCATATGTCCGAACAGGCTAATCTGGAATCATCTGGATAGAAAGTGGGATATCTTCTTACTCACAACTCCTATGAGATTTATTCAACTTCCTGGTTATTCTCCATTGATTAGTGGTTCCAAATAAAGCTTCTTAGATCGTGGTTCATCCTGGTTTGATAAGAAGCATGAAGATAATGGCATATGTCTGAACAGGTAATCTGGAATCATCTGGATAGAAGGTGGGATATCTTCTTGCTCACAACACTTATGAGATTTATTCAACTTCCTGGTTATTCTCCACTGATTAGTGGTTCCAAATAAATCTTCTTAGATCGTGGTTCATCCTGGTTTGATAAGAATCATGAAGATAATGGCATATGTCCGAACAGGCTAATCTGGAATCATCTGGATATAAGGTGGGATATCTTCTTGCTCACAACACTTATGAGATTTATTCAATTTCCTGGTTATTCTCCACTGATTAGTGGTTCCAAATAAAGGTTCTTATATCGTGGTTCATCCTGGTTTGATAAGAGTCATGAAGATATTGCCATATGTCCGAACAGGCTAATCTGGAATCATCTGGATAGAAAGTGGGGATATCTTCTTACTCACAACTCCTATGAGAATTTATTCAACTTCCTGGTTATTCTCCACTGATTAGTGGTTCCAAATAAAGCTTCTTAGATCGTGGTTCATCCTGGTTTGATAAGAATCATGAAGATAATGGCATATGTCCGAACAGGCTAATCTGGAATCATCTGGGGAGAAAGGTGGGATATCTTCTTACTCACAACTTAATGAGATTTATTCAACTTCCTGGTTATTCTTCACTGATTAGTGGTTCCAATAAAGGCTTCTTAGATCGTTGATTCATCCTGGTTTGATAAGAATCATGAAGATATTGGCATATGTTCGAACAGGCTAATCTGGAATCATTTTTGGATAGAAAGGCGATATCTTCTTACTCACAACTCCTATGAGATTTTATTCAACTTCCTGGTTATTTTCCACTTATTAGTGGTTCCAAATAAAGATTCTTAGATCGTGGTTCATCCTGGTTTGATAAGAATCATGAAGATAATGTCAATATGTCCGAACAGGCTAATCTGGAATCATCTGGATAGAAGGTGGGATATCTTCTTGCTCACAATACTTATGAGATTTATTCAACTTCCTGGTTATTCTCCACTTATTAGTGGTTCCAAATAAAGCTTCTTAGATCGTGGTTCATCCTGGTTTGATAAGAATTATGAAGATAATGG
>NW_026615607.1:0-47398 GCF_000801105.2 Raphanus sativus | reverse complement strand
TTTTACAGACTCATGTGGACTCTGTAAATACCCAGATAGAGAAGCGGTGCAAGTGGTGAGTATTCATGTGTTGACAAATTCATCTCCGTCACGACACGTGTTTGTCGACGCTTTTCGTGCCTGAAACAGAAATCCCCGGCCGTCGTAAAGTTTCTACCACCGTAAATGTTTTGATTTTTTCATTTTTATAAATTTTCTCCACCAGTGATTTTTTTTTTTCAAGACTTGAAACTCGATACCAATCGAACTCCATCATTCACTCAAACCGTCGTTTATGCTTGAGAACTCAGCCTCCAATAGATGATAACTCAGGGAGAGCTCGGTAGATCAACAAGAGACTTTTGTCGTACCATCAAAAAAATGCCGGCTTATCTAAACTCACTTTAGGATTCAACTGAAAACAAATCCAACACCCAGATAGAGAATTGAATTTTAATGATTGTTAAAATTTGTAAATCTACCGTTATTGGTTTGTACATTCTCACATTTTTATTAAATCTAGTGTTACTGATTTGATGATTTTTTTTTGTCGACCATTTTACAGACTCATGTGGACTCTGTAAATACCCAGATAGAGAAGCGGTGCAAGTGGTGAGTATTCAGTCCACATGTTGACAAAATTCATCTCCGTCACGACACGTGTCTTGTCGACGCTTTTCGTGCCTGAAACAGAAATCCCCGGCCGTCGTAAAGTTTCTACCACCGTAAATGTTTTGATTTTTCATTTTTATAAATTCTCCCACCAGTATTTTTTTTTTTTTCAAGACTTGAAACTCGATACCAATCGAACTCCATCATTCACTCAAACCGTCGTTTATGCTTGAGAACTCAGCCTCCAATAGATGATAACTCAGGGAGAGCTCGGTAGATCAACAAGAGACTTTTGTCGTACCATCAAAAAAAATGCCGGCTTATCTAAAACTCTTTAGGATTCAACTGAAAACAAATCCAACACCCAGATAGAGAATTGAATTTTTAATGATTGTTAAAATTTGTAAAATCTACCGTTATTGGTTTGTACATTCTCACATTTTTATTTAAAATTAGTGTTACTGATTTTTGATTTTTTTTTGTCGACCATTTTACAGACTCATGTGGACTCTGTAAATACCCAGATAGAGAAGCGGTGCAAGTGGTGAGTATTCATGTTGACAAATTCATCTCCGTCACGACACGTGTCTTGTCGACGCTTTTCGTGCCTGAAACAGAAATCCCCGGCCGTCGTAAAGTTTCTACCACCGTAAATGTTTTGATTTTTCATTTTTATAATTTTCTCCACCAGTGATTTTTTTTTTTCAAGACTTGAAACTCGATACCAATCGAACTCCATCATTCACTCAAACCGTCGTTTATGCTTGAGAACTCAGCCTCCAATAGATGATAACTCAGGGAGAGCTCGGTAGATCAACAAGAGACTTTTGTCGTACCATCAAAAAAATGCCGGCTTATCTAAAACTCACTTTGATTCAACTGAAAACAAATCCAACACCCAGATAGAGAATTGAATTTTTAATGATTGTTAAAATTTGTAAAATCTACCGTTATTGGTTTGTACATTCTCACATTTTTATTAAAATCTAGTGTTACTGATTTGATGATTTTTTTTGTCGACCATTTTACAGACTCATGTGGACTCTGTAAATACCCAGATAGAGAAGCGGTGCAAGTGGTGAGTATTCAGTCCACATGTTGACAAATTCATCTCCGTCACGACACGTGTCTTGTCGACGCTTTTCGTGCCTGAAACAGAAATCCCCGGCCGTCGTAAAGTTTCTACCACCGTAAATGTTTTGATTTTTTCATTTTTATAAATTTTCTCCACCAGTGATTTTTTTCTTTTTCAAGACTTGAAACTCGATACCAATCGAACTCCATCATTCACTCAAACCGTCGTTTATGCTGAGAACTCAGCCTCCAATAGATGATAACTCAGGGAGAGCTCGGTAGATCAACAAGAGACTTTTGTCGTACCATCAAAAAAATGCCGGCTTATCTAAAACTCACTTTAGGATTCAACTGAAAACAAATCCAACACCCAGATAGAGAATTGAATTTTTAATGATTGTTAAAATTTGTAAAATCTACCGTTATTGGTTTGTACATTCTCACATTTTTATTAAAATCTAGTGTTACTGATTTGATGATTTTTTTTTGTCGACCATTTTACAGACTCATGTGGACTCTGTAAATACCCAGATAGAGAAGCGGTGCAAGTGGTGAGTATTCAGTCCACGTGTTGACAAATTCATCTCCGTCACGACACGTGTCTTGTCGACGCTTTTCGTGCCTGAAACAGAAATCCCCGGCCGTCGTAAAGTTTCTACCACCGTAAATGTTTTGATTTTTTCACTTTTATAAATTTTCTCCACCAGTGATTTTTTTTTTCAAGACTTGAAACTCGATACCAATCGAACTCCATCATTCACTCAAACCGTCGTTTATGCTTGAGAACTCAGCCTCCAATAGATGATAACTCAGGGAGAGCTCGGTAGATCAACAAGAGACTTTTGTCGTACCATCAAAAAAATGCCGGCTTATCTAAACCTCTTTAGGATTCAACTGAAAACAAATCCAACACCCAGATAGAGAATTGAAATTTTAATAATTGTTAAAATTTGTAAAATACCGTTATTGGTTTGTACATTCTCACATTTTATTTAAAATCTAGTGTTACTGATTTGATGATTTTTTTTGTCGACCATTTTACAGACTCATGTGGACTCTGTAAATACCCAGATAGAGAAGCGGTGCAAGTGGTGAGTATTCAGTCCACGTGTTGACAAATTCATCTCCGTCACGACACGTGTCTTGTCGACGCTTTTCGTGCCTGAAACAGAAATCCCCGGCCGTCGTAAAGTTTCTACCACCGTAAATGTTTTGATTTTTTCACTTTTATAAATTTTCTCCACCAGTGATTTTTTTTTTTCAAGACTTGAAACTCGATACCAATCGAACTCCATCATTCACTCAAACCGTCGTTTATGCTTGAGAACTCAGCCTCCAATAGATGATAACTCAGGGAGAGCTCGGTAGATCAACAAGAGACTTTTGTCGTACCATCAAAAAAATGCCGGCTTATCTAAATCTCTTTAGGATTCAACTGAAAACAAATCCAACACCCAGATAGAGAATTGAATTTTTAATGATTGTTAAAATTTGTAAAATCTACCGTTATTGGGTTTGTACATTCTCACATTTTTATTAAAATCTAGTGTTACTGATTTGATGATTTTTTTTTGTCGACCATTTTACAGACTCATGTGGACTCTGTAAATACCCAGATAGAGAAGCGGTGCAAGTGGTGAGTATTCAGTCCATGTGTTGACAAATTCATCTCCGTCACGACACGTGTCTTGTCGACGCTTTTCGTGCCTGAAACAGAAATCCCCGGCCGTCGTAAAGTTTCTACCACCGTAAATGTTTTGATTTTTCACTTTTATAAATTTTCTCCACCAGTGATTTTTCTTTTTCAAGACTTGAAACTCGATACCAATCGAACTCCATCATTCACTCAAACCGTCGTTTATGCTTGAGAACTCAGCCTCCAATAGATGATAACTCAGGGAGAGCTCGGTAGATCAACAAGAGACTTTTGTCGTACCATCAAAAAAATGCCGGCTTATCTAAATCTCTTTAGGATTCAACTGAAAACAAATCCAACACCCAGATAGAGAATTGAATTTTTAATGATTGTTAAAATTTGTAAAATCTACCGTTATTGGTTTGTACATTCTCACATTTTTATTAAAATCTAGTGTTACTGATTTGATGATTTTTTTTTGTCGACCATTTTACAGACTCATGTGGACTCTGTAAATACCCAGATAGAGAAGCGGTGCAAGTGGTGAGTATTCAGTCCACGTGTTGACAAATTCATCTCCGTCACGACACGTGTCTTGTCGACGCTTTTCGTGCCTGAAACAGAAATCCCGGCCGTCGTAAAGTTTCTACCACCGTAAATGTTTTGATTTTTTCACTTTTATAAATTTTCTCCACCAGTGATTTTTTTTTTTTTCAAGACTTGAAACTCGATACCAATCGAACTCCATCATTCACTCAAACCGTCGTTTATGCTTGAGAACTCAGCCTCCAATAGATGATAACTCAGGGAGAGCTCGGTAGATCAACAAGAGACTTTTGTCGTACCATCAAAAAAATGCCGGCTTATCTAAATCTCTTTAGGATTCAACTGAAAACAAATCCAACACCCAGATAGAGAATTGAATTTTTAATGATTGTTAAAATTTGTAAAATCTACCGTTATTGGTTTGTACATTCTCATTTTTATTAAAATCTAGTGTTACTGATTTGATGATTTTTTTTTTGTCGACCATTTTACAGACTCATGTGGACTCTGTAAATACCCAGATAGAGAAGCGGTGCAAGTGGTGAGTATTCAGTCCACGTGTTGACAAATTCATCTCCGTCACGACACGTGTCTTGTCGACGCTTTTCGTGCCTGAAACAGAAATCCCCGGCCGTCGTAAAGTTTCTACCACCGTAAATTTGATTTTTTCACTTTTATAAATTTTCTCCACCAGTGATTTTTTTTTTTTCAAGACTTGAAACTCGATACCAATCGAACTCCATCATTCACTCAAACCGTCGTTTATGCTTGAGAACTCAGCCTCCAATAGATGATAACTCAGGGAGAGCTCGGTAGATCAACAAGAGACTTTTGTCGTACCATCAAAAAAATGCCGGCTTATCTAAATCTCTTTAGGATTCAACTGAAAACAAATCCAACACCCAGATAGAGAATTTGAATTTTTAATGATTGTTAAAATTTGTAAAATCTACCGTTATTGGTTTGTACATTCTCACATTTTTATTAAAATCTAGTGTTACTGATTTGATGATTTTTTTTTGTCGACCATTTTACAGACTCATGTGGACTCTGTAAATACCCAGATAGAGAAGCGGTGCAAGTGGTGAGTATTCAGTCCACGTGTTGACAAATTCATCTCCGTCACGACACGTGTCTTGTCGACGCTTTTCGTGCCTGAAACAGAAATCCCCGGCCGTCGTAAAGTTTCTACCACCGTAAATGTTTTGATTTTTTCACTTTTATAAATTTTCTCCACCAGTGATTTTTTTTTCAAGACTTGAAACTCGATACCAATCGAACTCCATCATTCACTCAAACCGTCGTTTATGCTTGAGAACTCAGCCTCCAATAGATGATAACTCAGGGAGAGCTCGGTAGATCAACAAGAGACTTTTGTCGTACCATCAAAAAAATGCCGGCTTATCTAAATCTCTTTAGGATTCAACTGAAAACAAATCCAACACCCAGATAGAGAATTGAATTTTTAATGATTGTTAAAATTTGTAAAATCTACCGTTATTGGTTTGTACATTCTCACATTTTTATTAAAATCTAGTGTTACTGATTTGATGATTTTTTTTGTCGACCATTTTACAGACTCATGTGGACTCTGTAAATACCCAGATAGAGAAGCGGTGCAAGTGGTGAGTATTCAGTCCACGTGTTGACAAATTCATCTCCGTCACGACACGTGTCTTGTCGACGCTTTTCGTGCCTGAAACAGAAATCCCCGGCCGTCGTAAAGTTTCTACCACCGTAAATGTTTTGATTTTTTCATTTTTATATGATTTTTTTTCTTTTTCAAGACTTGAAACTCGATACCAATCGAACTCCATCATTCACTCAAACCGTCGTTTATGCTTGAGAACTCAGCCTCCAATAGATGATAACTCAGGGAGAGCTCGGTAGATCAACAAGAGACTTTTGTCGTACCATCAAAAAAATGCCGGCTTATCTAAATCTCTTTAGGATTCAACTGAAAACAAATCCAACACCCAGATAGAGAATTGAATTTTTAATGATTGTTAAAATTTGTAAAATCTACCGTTATTGGTTTGTACATTCTCACATTTTATTAAAATCTAGTGTTACTGATTTGATGATTTTTTTTTTGTCGACCATTTTACAGACTCATGTGGACTCTGTAAATACCCAGATAGAGAAGCGGTGCAAGTGGTGAGTATTCAGTCCACATGTTGACAAATTCATCTCCGTCACGACACGTGTCTTGTCGACGCTTTTCGTGCCTGAAACAGAAATCCCCGGCCGTCGTAAAGTTTCTACCACCGTAAATGTTTTGATTTTTACATTTTTATATGATTTTTTTTTTTCAAGACTTGAAACTCGATACCAATCGAACTCCATCATTCACTCAAACCGTCGTTTATGCTTGAGAACTCAGCCTCCAATAGATGATAAATCAGGGAGAGCTCGGTAGATCAACAAGAGACTTTTGTCGTACCATCAAAAAAATGCCGGCTTATCTAAAACTCACTTTAGGATTCAACTGAAAACAAATCCAACACCCAGATAGAGAATTGAATTTTTAATGATTGTTAAAATTTGTAAAATCTACCGTTATTGGTTTGTACATTCTCACATTTTTATTAAAATCTAGTGTTACTGATTTGATGATTTTTTTTGTCGACCATTTTACAGACTCATGTGGACTCTGTAAATACCCAGATAGAGAAGCGGTGCAAGTGGTGAGTATTCAGTCCACGTGTTGACAAATTCATCTCCGTCACGACACGTGTCTTGTCGACGCTTTTCGTGCCTGAAACAGAAATCCCCGGTCGTCGTAAAGTTTCTACCACCGTAAATGTTTTGATTTTTTCACTTTTATAAATTTTCTCCACCAGTGATTTTTTTTTTTCAAGACTTGAAACTCGATACCAATCGAACTCCATCATTCACTCAAACCGTCGTTTATGCTTGAGAACTCAGCCTCCAATAGATGATAACTCAGGGAGAGCTCGGTAGATCAACAAGAGACTTTTGTCGTACCATCAAAAAAATGCCGGCTTATCTAAATCTCTTTAGGATTCAACTGAAAACAAATCCAACACCCAGATAGAGAATTGAAATTTTTAATAATTGTTAAAATTTGTAAAATCTACCGTTATTGGTTTGTACATTCTCACATTTTTTTAAAATCTAGTGTTACTGATTTGATGATTTTTTTTGTCGACCATTTTACAGACTCATGTGGACTCTGTAAATACCCAGATAGAGAAGCGGTGCAAGTGGTGAGTATTCAGTCCACGTGTTGACAAATTCATCTCCGTCACGACACGTGTCTTGTCGACGCTTTTCGTGCCTGAAAAAAAAATCCCCGGCCGTCGTAAAGTTTTCTACCACCGTAAATGTTTTGATTTTTTCACTTTTATAAATTTTCTCCACCAGTGATTTTTTTTTTCAAGACTTGAAACTCGATACCAATCGAACTCCATCATTCACTCAAACCGTCGTTTATGCTTGAGAACTCAGCCTCCAATAGATGATAACTCAGGGAGAGCTCGGTAGATCAACAAGAGACTTTTGTCGTACCATCAAAAAAATGCCGGCTTATCTAAATCTCTTTAGGATTCAACTGAAAACAAATCCAACACCCAGATAGAGAATTGAATTTTTAATGATTGTTAAAATTTGTAAAATCTACCGTTATTGGTTTGTACATTCTCACATTTTATTAAAATCTAGTGTTACTGATTTGATGATTTTTTTTTGTCGACCATTTTACAGACTCATGTGGACTCTGTAAATACCCAGATAGAGAAGCGGTGCAAGTGGTGAGTATTCAGTCCACGTGTTGACAAATTCATCTCCGTCACGACACGTGTCTTGTCGACGCTTTTCGTGCCTGAAACAGAAATCCCCGGCCGTCGTAAAGTTTCTACCACCGTAAATGTTTTGATTTTTTCACTTTTATAAATTTCTCCACCAGTGATTTTTTTTTCAAGACTTGAAACTCGATACCAATCGAACTCCATCATTCACTCAAACCGTCGTTTATGCTTGAGAACTCAGCCTCCAATAGATGATAACTCAGGGAGAGCTCGGTAGATCAACAAGAGACTTTTGTCGTACCATCAAAAAAATGCCGGCTTATCTAAATCTCTTTAGGATTCAACTGAAAACAAATCCAACACCCAGATAGAGAATTGAATTTTTAATAATTGTTAAAAATTTGTAAAATCTACCGTTATTGGTTTGTACATTCTCACATTTTTATTAAAATCTAGTGTTACTGATTTGATGATTTTTTTTTGTCGACCATTTTACAGACTCATGTGGACTCTGTAAATACCCAGATAGAGAAGCGGTGCAAGTGGTGAGTATTCAGTCCACGTGTTGACAAATTCATCTCCGTCACGACACGTGTCTTGTCGACGCTTTTCGTGCCTGAAACAGAAATCCCCGGCCGTCGTAAAGTTTCTACCACCGTAAATGTTTTGATTTTTTCACTTTTATAAATTTTCTCCACCAGTGTTTTTTTTTCAAGACTTGAAACTCGATACCAATCGAACTCCATCATTCACTCAAACCGTCGTTTATGCTTGAGAACTCAGCCTCCAATAGATGATAACTCAGGGAGAGCTCGGTAGATCAACAAGAGACTTTTGTCGTACCATCAAAAAAATGCCGGCTTATCTAAACCTCTTTAGGATTCAACTGAAAACAAATCCAACACCCAGATAGAGAATTGAAATTTTTAATAATTGTTAAAATTTGTAAAATATACCGTTATTGGTTTGTACATTCTCACATTTTTATTAAAATCTAGTGTTACTGATTTGATGATTTTTTTTGTCGACCTTTTTACATAATATGTGGACTCTGTAAATACTCAGATAGAGAAGCGGTGCAAGTGGTGAGTATTCAGTCCACGTGTTGACAAATTCATCTCCGTCACGACACGTGTCTTGTCGACGCTTTTCGTGCCTGAAACAGAAATCCCCGGCCGTCGTAAAGTTTCTACCACCGTAAATGTTTTGATTTTTTCACTTTATAAATTTTCTCCACCAGTGATTTTTTTTTTCAAGACTTGAAACTCGATACCAATCGAACTCCATCATTCACTCAAACCGTCGTTTATGCTTGAGAACTCAGCCTCCAATAGATGATAACTCAGGGAGAGCTCGGTAGATCAACAAGAGACTTTTGTCGTACCATCAAAAAAATGCCGGCTTATCTAAATCTCTTTAGGATTCAACTGAAAACAAATCCAACACCCAGATAGAGAATTGAATTTTTAATGATTGTTAAAATTTGTAAAATCTACCGTTATTGGTTTGTACATTCTCACATTTTTATTAAAATCTAGTGTTACTGATTTGATGATTTTTTTTTGTCGACCATTTTACAGACTCATGTGGACTCTGTAAATACCCAGATAGAGAAGCGGTGCAAGTGGTGAGTATTCAGTCCACGTGTTGACAAATTCATCTCCGTCACGACACGTGTCTTGTCGACGCTTTTCGTGTCTGAAACAGAAATCCCCGACCGTCGTAAAGTTTCTACCACCGTAAATGTTTTGATTTTTTCACTTTTATAAATTTTCTCCACCAGTGATTTTGTTTTCAAGACTTGAAACTCGATACCAATCGAACTCCATCATTCATTCAAACCGTCGTTTATGCTTGAGAACTCAACCTCCAATAGATGATAACTCAGGGAGAGCTCGGTAGATCAACAAGAGACTTTTGTCGTACCATCAAAAAAATGCCG
The DNA here is from genome assembly GCF_000801105.2 of Raphanus sativus. Lineage (NCBI taxonomy): Eukaryota > Viridiplantae > Streptophyta > Magnoliopsida > Brassicales > Brassicaceae > Raphanus > Raphanus sativus. The sequence goes on along the minus strand of NW_026615607.1, from coordinate 37,839 downwards.
GCTTATCTAAATCTCTTTAGGATTCAACTGAAAACAAATCCAACACCCAGATAGAGAATTGAATTTTTAATGATTGTTAAAATTTGTAAAATCTACCGTTAATGGTTTGTACATTCTCACATTTTTATTAAAATCTAGTGTTACTGATTTGATGATTTTTTTTGTCGATCATTTTACAGACTCATGTGGACTCTGTAAACCAAACTGGATGCTCTGTATCCATATGGACAGTAAACGACGTATGTTGCCTCATACTGCGTGTTAAACTATCCGCTATGTTGTTTTCCTCATACATTCCATAGCCCAGATGAGGGCCTCAATTTCCGTGTGTAATGGAGATTAACTAGCCCTTATATTTCTAGCTCCTAATAATCCTTCAAATCCTTCCAATGTACTATACCATCCTTATCCTGAAAAGGTATCATCTGCTTTCTATGATTCATCCGTGAAACACCTTCGTCCCGATCTAATCGGCAAAACTGAATCAATTGTATTTTGTTAGGATTGTGATTTGATTGTGATTATTTTTTAGGATTGTGATTTGATTTTGATTATTTGTTGTATTGAGTTGATTTAGAAATTTTTTTAAAATTTTATTAATTTTGTGGTTTTAAAAATCAAATTAATAATATGAAAACATTTTTTGTATATTAAATTTATTTTTGAATTATAAAATCATTTCTATATTTATTAAATATTTTTAGTATTTATCAAACCTTTTTGTGATTAAAAACATTTTTTGTAATTATTAAATTTGTAATTATTAAACTATATTCTATTTATTAAAAGTTCTTTTTATATTTATAAAACCTTTTTTGATTAAGAACTATTTTTTGTTATTACTAGATTTGTAATTATTAAACTATTTTCTATTTATTAAAAGTTTTTTTTTTACATTTATAAAACCTTTTTGTGATTAAAAACTTTTTTTGTAATTATTAAATTTGTAATTATTAGACTATATCTATTTATTAAAAGTTTTTTTAATATTTTAAGTTGTTGTTTTGTATGTAGATTGAAAGTTTTAGATGTTAGATTTGTAGATTTTAAGAATTTAATGTTAAATATATTTATAAAAACTTTTTGATGTATTTATAGTTATTGAAAATTTTTATTTTAAAAAGGTTATATATATATAATGTTTTCAAGTTTTTTATCTTTTATTGTTTCAAAGCATTTTTATAATTTTATATAATGTCTTAGTCTTTTTATAAATATTTTAAGTTTAAATAATTTATAAAACATTTATTATAAAGGTTTTAAAAACTATTATACTACAAAAACGAATTTTAATTATATATAAAAAATAAAAATATTTATTCTAAATGACTTTTAAAAAATAATTATATTACAAAACCGTTTTTCTAATTTTAAAATTTATATATATAATGAAAAAAAATATTTATTATAAAAAAATTAATTATTTTTCTGTTAAAAAAAAACAGAGCAAGCTGTTACAAGAGAAGAGGAGTGAGATTCAGAATAAACGGAAGGGACTACTTCGAGCTAGTGAACATACAGAACGTGGGAGGAGCTGGTTCGATTAAATCTGTCTCCATTAAAGGATCAAAGACTGGTTGGTTAGCCATGTCTCGCAACTGGGGAGCTAACTGGCAATCAAACGCTTATCTCGATGGACAATCTATCTCTTTCTCCATTACCACTACTGATGGTGCTACGAGAGTCTTCCTCAATGTTGTTCCTTCTTCTTGGTCCTTTGGACAGACTTATTCTTCCAGGGTTCAGTTTTAAGATTTTCTTGTTTCTTTGTATGTGTCTGAAAGATTATTGGCAGTGGTCGCGCTTTGAGTCTGTTCTTTTCTCCCTGAGCGACCCGCCCGCTTTGTTATTATTACTACTTTATATATTATCTGATTTGATGGTTCCACCCTGGTTCACTTTTCTGTTGATGTTTAAACTTACAATATTTTCTAACATTACCATAACAAAATTGTTATAAAAGTGCAAGAAATTTAAAGGAAACAAATGAATAGACGCGATAATGTAAATGATACAGAAATTTAAAGTAGTTTAACAATTTTGCTAATTTCCATGGATAAAGATATTTTTTTCTTATTAGAGACTTCCAAAATATATATAAGAATATTAATAGAGATTTTCTGTTATGTAATGTCTTAATGAATCTGTTGTACAAAAAAATACATTTTTAATTGATTGACAAACTTAATTAATCTAATAAAATGACTACATAGAATATTGGAGATGATTGGTTCAGATATAGTTATAAAAGATATGCTTTAAGGGTTGTAGCTTTAAAATTTTCTACAAATGAAGTTTTAGAAAATAAGTTAGTTACAACTATTTTTTTTTTTTTGCAGTAGCTTTAAAAACCAAGATAAAGTATGATCGATAAGTTTAAAGGTTGTAGGTAGGAATTAAAGCTAAATTCACCTCCTACAACCCAACCGATCACCCCACTGTAGGTCATTTAAAATTTGACTAATCGAAAAGAATATACATGATGATTATGCCAAGAACAAAATAATCATTTAAAACCCAAGTGAAGATTACAAGAACAACAAAAGAATCAGATAGTTTCCTTATTTGTTGACTCAGTTTCACTAGAATCGTGAGAAAAACATTGAAAGGCATTCTTACATACTGTATATTACTTTATAAATGTTTCATAAACCCTACAAAAGTAGTTTTTTTTCTTTTTTTTTGATGAATCAAAAGAATCAAGAACTTGGTCCTGTGATTTGCGCAAACACTAGTCCTCTTGACCTGTTAATAGTGTGGAAACAAAGGTAGAGGTGTTCTTCAAGCTCTTGCAATTGCTCTAAGAATCTTTCTTCATGTCCACTAAACTCCCTCAATGCTTCCTTTAACACTTCAATCTTCCCATTTTTAGCGCACATAGAAGCTATGGTTTTTCTATGCTCTATCTCATCGCATAATCTCCCAGCAAGTCTACTCAACGTATCCAAATCATTTATCATTATGAACATTCCTTTAGCTGCTATATCCATTTGTGTCCCCAGCTTCTCTAACGTTGTATCGGTCTTGCTCTTATTCTCCACGTTTCTTTTTGCTTTCTTCTTCTTCCTCCTCAGAAGACCTAATGAGCATAAACCGAGCATAGCAGGAGCTGCCAAAACGCCTAGTATGCTGTGTAACGCTACGATCAGCAATGTAATAACAATGGCGCTATGAGATATCACTAGACTACAACCTCCTAGCTTCTTGCAAAAGTTTAAGAACCTGGCTTTTCTTCTGATTCTTCTCCTTTTCGACGTCAGTCTAGCCAGCAACTCCGAGTTTGCATCATGAACTCTTCGGAACTGAGCTTGGTTGATGATACTATACAAAGGGTTTTTCAGCAAGGCGTATCTCGAGAGCTCTTGAAATATCAAAGCACATTCAGGGGTTTTAGCACCGTTACAAACCCGTTTACCAATCTTGATAACCCTTTTGGTTTTGATGTGATTGATCTTGATTTGTTGGATGCATTGAGGGAGAGACTCACATACATCACAAGCATCGGAGCTAAAGTCAAAGAAGTTAACTAGAAGATTGTGGAAACTCGAGTCTTGCATAAGAGCATCTAGGGTTTCTTGAGGAGGGTCGAGCAAGTAATCGGTGAAGTGTGAATGGAAGCTAAGATCTGAGGATGAAGGAGAAGAAGAAGAAGGAGGAGGAGGAGAAGAGAGTTTACTATAGAAAGTAAGGCCTAGTTGATCTTCTGCTTTTGTCCGAATATCTAAGTAGGACTTTGTCTTAAAAGCTTTGTCCTAAAAGCTTCCTTGTACTCTTCGTTAACACTTAGCTTGGACGTCAAGCTACGACGATATTCCTTCTCAGAATTTTCTGCTCCATTGACAAAAAGAAAAACAGTTTAGATATCTCAAAAACATTTCTCTAATAATTAAGATTCATTCTGGACTCTTGCTAGAGAAAAATATCTAAACATTTGTAAGTAAGAAAACATTTCAGCATTCTATAAAAGAAATCAAGAACCTAAAAACAATTTCAAGAACCTAAAAACAATCTGAAGAACTAGGTAAAAGAAGAAGAGAAACAAATCATTCAAGATTTTCTTGAGAAAAAGTGGAGAAAAAAGAAAAAAAAAGTTTTACCTTGTCTTGCTGAGGAAGACTTTAATCTAGAACTAAGAAGATTCTTCACTTTCATCATATTCGATGGAGCTCAAAGGCAGATGTGATTCAGGTGTAAAATAGACAGAGCTTCTTGTTTCTTATATACATATGCCTTTGCTTCTTTTTTTGTATGGCGGTTTATGATTTATTTTATGTGATTAAATGTATATCTATATATAAAGCGTATATTTAGGAATGATTGGTTAGACAAAGATAGAGAGAGAGAGAAGAAACAAGGGAGAAGGAAGAGAAGATTGAGAAGCGACAGCTATAGAGATGGTGTAAGTTAGCACCGCTCTATAGATTTTCCTTTTGGATCTTTGAATTATGTCTTAAGGCGCAAGTTAGAGGCAGCGACACGTTGCGCTTTTAACACGTGTTGTGCCCTTGGGATGGAAGATGACTTGTTATTTTGGAGAAGAAGTTTCCTTTTACGGTGTTTAATGGATAAATAATGAAATTCGTCATGGAGATTAATTCTAAAAATCATAATTCGTTACGAGAAATTAGTATGGAGTTCCTCGTACGCTTTCCCAAAACGAGTGTTTGCCACGTAGACATGTTTCAAATATTATCTGATTTGGAAATTGTTTTCTTTCGTAATTATTATTAACTTTTTTGCTAATCTTTTGTAAAACAGTTTTGTAGACATTTATCATCATCCAGAGAGAGAGAGAGAGTTTAGTAAGAGAAAGTAGATCTCTTTTGTCTACGGCGTACGGCCGGCGCGTGAGCGCGCGTGCCGTCGCCGGAGACACCTTCCTTCCGTCTAGTCTTCTATTCCTGCTTCCTTGACGTCTATTCTTACGGATCGTCTTGTCCGAGCTCTGGTCCGAGCTCTTCTATCGCTGGTTGTATTGTGGAGAGATCTGCCGGGATGGAGAGTCTTTGCGTCGTGGAGTAAGGGCGCGGTCATGTGGAGGGTAGGGTGTGGGGAAGCTAGCCGTCAGTTTCAATAATTTTCCGGGAGGCGGAGGCTTAGATAGCTCCGTCACCGCCGGCCCTTGCATCCGGAAGAAGGAGACTTTCTTATATCCTTTCTCGTCGGCTTTTGTTGTCCGGGGGGTGAAGGCTTGTTTAGCCTTGCGTCGCCGGCTCTAGTTTGGTTTCGATGTCGTTTAGGAGTAGGGTTTGTGATCTGTTTATGGATCGGGTCTGTTTCTTGGTTTTTGGTTTTATGGTTGGCGTATGAGGAAAATACGTTGAAGTTAAGAGGAGGCTATGGTGGTTCGAGAGTGGTTCGTGGGTCGTCTGTCTAGGTTGTTAAGTTTCGCGTAGTCGGTTTAGATTTTGAGATTCGATGGAGATCTCCGACGTGACGACAGTACGGTGACGAATTGAGGTGGATCCGGTGGAGGCTCCTCCAAATCGGAGCTCCGAGGGATTGATGTGTATCGATGGTGAAGATACGGTGGCTTTCAGTGACGGTGACGGTCAGGTGGAGGCAATAGCAGAGCGTCTTGTGCTGACGGAGATGGTTTCTCCCATGGGCTGGCTTCCTGGACGCGTGAACCGACAACTGACTTGAAGTTTCTGTGTGGTGGGCCGATGTGCCGTATGGTTGTATCTGTGTTTGGTCTGCTAGACCTTTGGGCTTCGTTCTTTTATTTGTATCTCTTGTTGGGCTTGGGTTCGTTTTTATTAATCAAAACTTGATGGCAAAAAAAAAGACATTTATCATCATCCAAAGTCTCAACCCTCGAGTGATACGAAGAGCAGCCCCTTAATTCTCATCTTTCTTTTAAGTTGGGTGCGTCTCGACGAGGGATTCGATTTGATATCTTACTCGTTTTCTGGGTCCTCACGGTTTGAGAGAACGGGCTCTTTGAAGTTTCCAGGCGGCTAGGACCATCACGGGCGGCTAGGACCAGCACGGGCGCTAGCCGCCGGCGGCTAGGACCAGCACGTGCGTCTCGGCGAGGGCTTCGATTTGATATCTTGCTCGTTTTCTGGGTCCTCACGGTTTAAGAGAACGGGCTCTTTTAAGTTTCAAGGCAGATTCTTTGTCGTTCGGCCTGTCCAAACTTAGATTACTTCCCGTTTCTTCCGTATACCTTCGTATGGTCGTGTCATCTTAGCTACGGACCTAATGTCTCTCGGTTCTTCTTGATTGTATCATCGAAGTTTAACAACTAAATCTTAGTTGGTTTTTCTCGTAATGTTTATCGTGTAAAACAAGAACGATCGACTTTAACATAGGTTCTTTAAGTTATACGACTTGTCTTGCTTTCGACGCTTGTTTTATGGAAAGTCTGCGCATGATAAATAGTTTTAGCCGTTGATTTCGAGAGAACCGTTTTTGACCCCAACATTTATCTTCGGGAAACTTGACATTTATCCTTCTGGAAATTTAGCATTTATCTTGTTATGTAAAGATAAACGTAAATCGTCGTATCTATCTCAGATAATCGTAAACGGACTGTCCGATCGCGTTTGGTCCCTTTCGGGCCGTCTCTAGGACTTCCGTTGTTTTCTACGATTTCTTCGGAAGATCTTCAATCCTTCGTAGAGCTGAGATGAGTGGTGTCTTAAGACAACCATCACTGTTTCGTACGAAGAATTTAAGATCTTCCTTTCGTTGATATCTTACGAGTTTCCGAAGTGTTTCCGACGATCTTAGTTTGGAGTAAGAACAGGATTTTTGTACGCGGAATCTCAACGATTCGTTCCGCGAAAACTTGGGAAAGACGCAAAGTACAGACTTCTGACGGCCGGGGCCTATAACTTATGCACGGAAGCTTGTCGCCCGACGATCCGAGCCAGCACGGGGGCTAGCCGCCCGGCAGCCACGGCCAGCACGGGGGCTAGCCGCCCGGCGGCCACGGCCAGCACGGGCGCTAACCGCCGGCGGCCACGGCCAGCACGGGGGCTAGCCGCCCGGCGGCCACGGCCAGCACGGACGCTAGCCGCCCGGCGGCCAGGACCAGCACGTGCGTCTCGGCGAGGGCTTCGATTTGATATCTTGCTAGTTTTCTGGGTCCTCACGGTTTGAGAGAACGGGCCCTTTGAAGTTTCCCGGCGGCTAGGACCAGCATGGGCGGCCAGGACCAGCACGAGCGCTAGCCGCCGGCGGCTACGGCCAGCACGGGGGCTAGCCGCCCGGCGGCCAGGACCAGCACGTGCGTCTCGGTGAGGGCTTCGATTTGATATCTTGCTCGTTTTTTGGGTCCTCACGGTTTGAGAGAACGGGCTCTTTGAAGTTTCAAGGCGGATTCTTTGTCGTTCGGCCTGTCCAAACTTAGATTACTTCCCGTTTCTTCCGTATACTTTCGTATGGTCGTGTCATCTTAGCTACGGACCTAATGTCTCTCGGTTCTTCTTGATTGTATCATCGAAGTTTTACGACTAAATCTTAGTTGGTTTTCTCGTAAAGTTTATCGTGTAAAACAAGAACGATCGACTTTAATATAGGTTCTTTAAGCTATACGACTTGTCTTGCTTTCGACGCTTGTTTTATGGAAAGTCCGCGCATGATAAATAGTTTTAGCCGTTGATTTCGAGAGAACCGTTTTTGACCCCAACAAATATATTACTTTCCCTTCGTTTTGGGAAACTTCTATATTCATGCGGAGGATCGGATCCTTGGTCCTGTCGGCAGCGGCTAGGCCTTGGTTCCTCGTTACGGGGACTGGATCCTTGATGTTGTTAAGTGGAGTTCGGGTCCTGGTGCTTTCTGGTGGAGATTGGTCCCTTGAGTAGAGGAAGGACCAGGAATCCCTTCCAAATGAGGGCCCGGAAGTCAGGGCCCCTTCGAAGGCTGGAGAAATCTCTAGCCCTGGATATTTTTCCCCAACACTTGGAAGTTGGATCATGGCAGGAGGTCAGGTCTAAACTGAGTAATGGTTTGATTAGTTGATAGTAATGGTTAGATTGATTGAGTTGATAGCATGCTTAGTTATTGCTTGAGAACCGTAGTAGCATGCTAATGGTTAGGTTGATTGGTTAGCAATTTCTGATTGCTTAGATGATATCGCTAGGTTACGGATAGTTAGATATTCTGGAATTAGTCTTTAAGCTAGATTCTAGAATATATTTGATTGTGTTTGATTGCTTTGTGTTGATTAACCTTGGTTATATTACCGGGTTAGTATTTGTTGTTTATTGGCTGACAGCATTGTGTAACCCACATTGCTAGGCATGTGTAGGGGTTAGTGTTCCTTCAGACTTCGTACCCAGCGGGTTCAAGAAAACCTCTTATTCGCTACTGCGTATATGTATTTCACTATTTTCAAAAAAGTAAATTTAAATAAGTGTAATTTTCAAAATGAAAAAAATATATTTACATTAGTTAACCATATACAGTATATTTTTAAAACCAATCAAAATAATGCAGTGGAATTAGTAACAGTTATAACTCATTTAAGAGGATTTTAATTAAAAAAAATATAGAGAAAATATTCAAAGTTTCAAATAAATATTACAAAATTTTTATCATCCCATCCCATATTTGAAGTAATTAGAGGTAACGATCGGAAAAAAATAACAGACTATATTACTCTTCTTTATTGTGTTAATTATTAAAATTAGTTTTCTTTTCAGTAAAATTATTTTCTAATGTCAAAAGATATGTTGTATAGAGCAAAACATTCATCCTCTTAATTTATTGGAGGAAACAAATAAAAACAATTTAGTTAAAATTGATTAAAAGGATAACTAATAATTGTTTATAAAAAATAAATATAAACTCAAGCAAAACAAATATATTAATGCAAGGATAATTTAACAAGTTTAAAATATACAAATGGCGCACACACCACTACTTTACCATATATATGGTATAAAGTTTGTTTAGCTTACAAATGCATATACTATATGTTTAAACAACATTTAAACAACCAAAATTTATGCATGTAATACTATATGTTTGACATTAAAGAATTTATAAAATTTAAAAACCAACGCGCGGAAAACGATCTAGTCTATACTATATAAAAGTTGAGGCTATAAGCCATTGAGAGCGTCCACGTAGGATTTTAAACGACTAATCAAAATACGACAAATCAGATTTTTTTTTAAATGTTAATATTTCCAAATTCTTTTTTAAAACGAAAGTAATATTATATATATATATAACTTAATCTAAAAAAATATTAACATTTTCAGTTTTTTTAATTTATTATTTTTAAAATGTTAATATTTCAAAAAAAAAAATATAAAACGAAATTAATATATATATATAATATATATATATATATATTAACATAAACTAAGATAAATAAATATTAAATTTTGACAACTTACTTTAATAAATCTATACTATATAAAAATGGAAAATAAAAAAAATAGTAAAGTTAACAAAAAAAGGAAATATATAGCATGAATATAAAAATGTCATATTAACATGAATATATAACAAAAATATTAAAATTTGACAACTTACTTTAATAAATGGTAACTGATATAGAAAAATGGAAAATAAAAAGGAAATAGTTAAGTTAACAAAAAATGAATATATAACATGAATATAAAATGTCATATTAACATGAATATATAACAAAAAAATCAGATTTTTAGTTTATTATTTTTAAAATGTTTATATTTCCAAAAAGATTTTTTTAAAAAACGAAATTAATATTATATATAACATAAAGTAAAATAAAATATTAAAATTTGACAACTTATTTAAATAAATGGTAACTGATATAGAAAAATGGAAAATAAAAATAAAATATTTAAGTTAACAAAAAAGGGGAATATATAGCATAAATATAAAAAATGTCATATTAACATAAATATATAACAAAAACTAAAATATCTAAAAGGGAAATTCACTTAATATATAAAAGAATAAACTTTATAATAAATGAAATATTATGTGACTATAAATAGGTAACTGATATAGAAAAATGGAAAATAAAAATAAAATATTTAAGTTAACAAAAAAAGGGGAATATATAGCATGAATATAAAAATGTCATATTAACATAAATATATAACAAAAACTAAAACATCTAAAAGGGAAATTCACTTAATATATAAAAGAATAAACTTTCTAATAAATGAAGTATTATGTGACTATAAATAGTTGTCTAGAGTTCCAAAAGTTTTCAAGATTTACTTTGGAGAAATTCTTGGGTTCACTCCCTTTAGGTTCATCCAACCAATAGGATTTCGTTATTTCATATTCGGTATCTTTTAAAAAAGGAAACAAGATATTGTCAAGTTTTATTATGTTTTTAAAATAAAAAATAAATAGAAAATAATAGTAGTCGCAAAAAAAAATTATATTTAAAATACCGTCAGCAAAACAATAAACCTTAAACTCTAAATCATAAACCTTAAATCCATGGTAAATTCTTGGATAAATCCTAAATCTTTAGATTTTTTAACAAAATATATTTTGAACACAGTCAGCAAAACACTAAACCCTAAACTCTATATACTAAACACTAAATCCTAAACTCTAAATACTAAACCCTAAACCATTGGTAAATCCAAAACACTTGGATAAATTCTAAATCCTATAGTTTATGATTTATCCAAGGGTTTAGGGTTTACCCAAGGGTTTAGGGTTTACCCAAGGGTTTAAGGTTTAGGATTTAAGGTTTAGTGTTTGGTTGACGGTATTAAAACACATTTTTTTAAAACATGTTTTTGTTTACAATTAATATTACTTTTTATTTTTAATCTAAAAATATAATATAACTTGACAATATTTTATTTCTTTTTTTATAAGACGCCGAATATGAAATAACGAAATTATATTGGTTGGGTGAACCTAAAGGTTCACTCTAGGGGTGAATCCAAAAATTTCTCTTTACTTTGGGAAAGAGAGAGATATTGAAAAGAAAAAAAATATATTTACGCAATGGTGTCTTCTGCTTCTTCTTTGGTTTTTGATGATCTAAGAAAATGTTTGAGTTATATCTTATTGATCAAAATGTGTGAAGAATTTTATTTAGACATTATCAATCTAAAATTTAATAAGATTATTAATTTTAATATATATATATATATATATATATTTGACTAAGCTTAATCATCTCATCGATCGAGAGGACCAAAGTGCATTTGTTGTGAAAAGAACGATAAAACGAGAGGATTAGGTTTCCTATTTTCTGTGATTTTCTCACCGAACGTTTGAGTGATTAGGTTTATCTTTAGAATTTTTTTTTTACCAACCTTTACATTATTTATGTTTCTGTCTTAAAAAAATTAAGTTTCTAAACCAAAACTATACCATCCCACAAACCAAGAGTAAACCAAATATGAGAAAATCAGGTACTATAAGTGTTTAAAAATAGTTTTAACTTTTAACACGTTCCATCTAAATCCTTATAACTTGTGATAACAATTAATATATTTGAAATAACTAAACTAAAAATTTAATAGAGAAAATGTCAAATTTATCGAAAATTATTGTTATCATATATATAATTATATATAATTATATCCATTAAGCCAATTTAGAAACTTTTCTTATCTTTTTGCATCACTTTTGATATCTGCTTATAAGATTTGTAATTAGCTATCAGAAAAACACAATCATAATCGAAATATATATTAAATAAAATAAATAATTATAAGTTTAAAATATATTTACTGCTCTAATTTTAATAAAACCCAGAAAAAAATTAAAACCAAATAACTTAGACACACTCGATTTGAAAAGTAATATCGAATTCGAACCAAAACTACTAAAATATGAACAGATCTAAAACTTTGCTATATAGAGAACAAAAACTAAATCTGACTCCAACCAAAATATTTCAAATATGCGAGAATATACAATTTATATTTATTTATTTAGATGTACTAATTATTTTTAGACTCAATATCAACAAATCTAAATATATAAGATTTTTTGAAATTTCCCAAAACACCTAAAAATATATAAAAGAATCAAAAATATATATCCAAAGTAGTTAAACAATACTCAAAATCTCAAAATATTTGAAAAATTTGAAAAATTTATTGATTCTCCATCCAAATACTCAACCAAAACCATTTTATGTTAAGTTTAAGTATTTTGATATAAATTATTCAAATTTATATATTATATATTGTTTTCATTCTATTTTGTTTAGGAATAAGTGCATATGAATTTAAATTATTTTTAAAATAGTTTAAACGGGTTATAATCTGAATTAAACCGCAAAAAATTCGAACAAAACTCAAATTAAATTTTATAAATACCCAAATATAACTTAAATATTTAATCTCAAAACTCTTAAACCGAATAAACATGTGAACGAAATCGAACGTCCAACTTATAGTTTTAAGGAAAGAACTTATAATCAAAAATTATTTCACAAATAATAGTATAGATTGTAAAGAGTATACTTATATAGACAAAATAAAAATAAAAACTAAACGTTTTTTGATATATTTTCATAAAGACAAAATTTATATAAATTAGTTATATTTTTATATTTTTTAAAATGAATAAAATATTATTAACACAGACTCGCGCGTAGCGCGAGTGAAAAACCTAGTATATATAATGAGCCACTTTGCTCTCTTCTGAAGGTGTCCACATCAGCAATCTTTTAATGATTGTGGGGTCCACTTGCTGTCTGGTTTACTTTGTCCGAATGGGTTTGGAGTTTGGTCTGGTTCGGATTCTCAGCGTCTGGTTTGATAATGAGTGAAACTCTGAGTTTTGTGCTTTGTCGATTATTCTCTTCCAGATCTCGACCTCGCCGTTTCCGTTTTTTTTCCTCTTCTCTTCTCTTTAACTCCCCTGTCGTTCAATGTATCTCTTTGAACAATATCGACCTCTCCATTTCCTTCATATCAAAATATATAAATAGGAGAAGGTTGAGAGATTAGAAAAGCAATGCCACTTATCCTGTTATTTTGTGAAATTGTGTTCGTAGATGCTATGTTTTTACTAATGAGATCATTCTATCTGGATTTGTAGATGGGATATAGAAGCATCGTCTCTTCTGGACAGAGATCATTGAAGCCTTGAAAACCAGCTCGATTCGTCTTCCAATTATCGGAAAGTTGTGGTGAGTGTTTATCATTAGAATCCGTTTTCTTAATGTTTTTAATGATTTTTTGCGTTGTTAGGTTTATATTGAGAGGTCTCAATAACTTATGAGGATCGTTTCTCTGTGAAATGAACAGACATATCAAGTTTTTAAATTTATTCGGTTCATTTTTTATTTTATTCAAAGGATTCATCTTTAGGTTTAGATAGAGCAACGGTGTCGTGGCAAATTTATAGCATTTGGAACTGGAATGTAGATTGATCATATATTATTTGAATCGTCATGATGAGATTGCCAATGGAACATTATGTTGACTTGACTTAGGTTGGTGGTGGAAGTGTTGCAGGCACATCTAGAAGCTCGAGCATATCGAGTCAAAACTATTCCAATTTACCCAAATCTTTGCTTCATTTTTGGTAAGGAAGTGTCTGATGAGAGATACACACGCTTGGCTCAAGCTTTTGATCCCACTCCTGCAGAAACTCTGCGCATAAACGGTAAAGCTTCTCTCTATATATTGGCTTTTGATTCATTAAGTGTTCTTATGTATATGAATCCTTGGCAGAGAGTGAAGCGAAGATGGATTCAAGGATACTTTCCAGATGGTGCAAGCCGGCGAAGAGAAAGATGATTACCTCTGTAGCAGTAGTAGTCCTCCTTGTGTAGAATGGACACCTGTCATGGACCGGTGTCTTATTGATCTCATGCTTGAGCAGGTCAATAGAGGAAACGTAATGCATAAAAACAAAGATTTGAATATATAGTAATTTAGGTACTTCAAATCTGGATTTTTTCTTTTCTAGCGAGTGAAGAAATTATGTTTTGGTTTTCTTTTCGCAGTATGTGGAAGTTTATGTGTACGTATGGGATGATGACATAACATCACCAAGTGCTGTATTCTCAGCTTCTTTTCATTCCATTAGACACTTTTTTTGTAACTCTGTTGATCCTCTGAACATTTTCAACCATATGTTTTCACCTTTAGGCTTCTGGACAGAGTTTATAAGTTCATACACACACGATAACTTAACCCATCTTACTAATTGTACTTCCTCTGTGTAAGGTGTTTTTTTTTTGTCCTTTTCCTTTTGTGACTTATCTCTAAATAATTTGCATAATTTGTTAGTCTGGAACATGCACCATCCCTGAAGCTGTTATTATAGGGAGCATAATACAGAAGTTTCTATTCCTGAAAATTTGTCAAGGTAAGGACTTGCCTTCGCTTACCGACAGTTTTGCCAAGGTAAAAAGGACCAGCATGTAACTATCACTAGAGTTTATTTTTTATTTTTTATTTTTTTGAAATATTTGTTTTGGAACACAACAGAGAACTACAAATTACCAAAACACAAATAAATAGTTTAAAATAAACATAACAGACTAGACTAATCTGTTACACCAACAAAATTCAAAAACAACACGAAACACATAAAATATCAACACATCAATAGCCACCTCAATCCGATAAAAATACAAATCCTGACCTTCACACATCATAGAAAAACACCATCACCTTCAAATATTTGTACAAAGCTTCAATTGCATCAATGTCTCCGCGCTTGCGCGGGGCTATACCCCTAGTAACCTTAAATTGACAGTAGAACTGTGGTATCTTAAGTACGTAATAAAGAACGGGACGACAAAGCTAATTAAAGAAAATTCCACTATCAGATCATTTGAATTCCAAGTAAAGAAAATTTGATTAGCAATCTCTGCGAGAACTAGTTAAAAGAATTATTCTAGATAATGAGTTAGCTCACTTGATGGTGATCTTTGAATAAGATAATTAGGGGTGGGCAAAAAACTCAAACCGAACCAACCAAACCGAAGTTAAACCGAACCAAACCGAACTGTGCTCTTTATGTAATCCAATTGGTTCATGTTTTACTCAATCCGAACGGTTTGATTTGGGTTTAAACCGCCAAACCGATAATCCAATATATATATAGTAAAAATATATATGATATATATATATGATATATATATATATGATATATATATATATGTATTAACATATTATAAATTTTAGTTAAAGTTTCGTTTTTCATTTTTTCATAACTTCCATATCTTTAAAAAAAATTATAAATACGATTCAAATAATACTATTATATATAAAATCATGTAGCATAAGTTTTTATATTCTCACTCTATCGTTTATGAGTTGATTATTTTTTAATAAAAGTATAAAACTGATGCCTTCGTATGTTATAACCAACCCGAACTATACCGAACCAGATTAGACCATAATAATATAAACTGAACTACATCTAAACCAAACCGAACTGAACCGAACCAAATTAAATCCAAACCGAACCCAAACCAAAACTACTTTGGTTTTAATTGGTTTGAGTTTTATAAAACCCAAATTACCCAAACCAAACCGAATCCAAACCGAACCCGAAACTAAACCGAAATGCCCACCCCTAAGATAAATAATGAATTTGTTATTAAAGGTTTAACTGGTTTCTCCACTACTACCTGGAAATGCAGTTTTTGTGAAGTATTCCAAAATAATCATATAAACCATTATGAACCGCTTTAAACTGTTTCGAATTTTTTAAAATAGAAAGCTGATTCTAGTTAGTTTGCGGTTGCGGACGGTTGCAGGTGGATAAATAAATTTAAAATTAAATTTAAAAAAATATTTTTGAAAATTTTAAATTAAAAATTAAAATATTATAAAAAAAATATGTACACATTTTATATATTAATTTAAATTCATAAACAGTATCATAATTTATTTTATAAAAACTTTAACTAAATATTCATCAGAATTTTTAAAATTAATTTACATATGTATATAAAGATATACACATATATATAAAACCAAACAAAATATTGTTTTAAAAGTTTTTTAAAATTATTAAAATTATCACTTTCAACTAATTAAAATTAAATAAATAAACGTAATATCATTATTAATATTATTATATTAGTAATTATTATATTTTATCACAATATTATGTTTTTATAATGTTATAAAAAGTTAATATTAGTAATTTATTGTTAAACTGCTGCAATATCTCAGAATCAACCAGTTACAAATATTTCGTAAACACAACAATTTTCAAATGTTGTATAAGTCATATAAAATGGTTAATAATGCTTGAAACCGTAATTATTCTCATCCACAAATTCCCGTAACCGCAACTTCGACTACTATGTTTGAACTAGTCGAATCCTAAATGTTTGGATTGGTGAAGAACCTTGAGAAATCATATATAAGGATTTTTTGAACATTTTGAATTGTCTAACTCATTCTCTACGGAGGACAAAGAAAATCTCATTCTTTACAATAATTTATTTATTGGTTCCTGTTATCCCTTTTTTGCATAATTCTGAGATAGATTGGTAACTGAGCTTTCCTTGCTAAGACGTTCTTCAAAAATAAATTTACTCTTTAGTGATAATTAAAACTTTTCAATTATTTTTGAAATGGAAAAACTCTTCAGCTACTTTTCTAATGTTTTATTTCCAAAACTTACAAAATTACATATAAATAGTGGCAAACGCTAACATTTTGTAAGTTGATGATTTAAAATATTAATTAATTAATTAAATTTTTTTACGATTCAAAAATAATTAATATGTCTTATCACTAGAAACCCCAAGTATTTTTTCATTTCACTGAAAAAATGCTTTCAACCTAATGATTGTTTTCCGTTTCCTAATTACAACAACCATTAAGTTATACAGCAAGTTCAAAATTTCAAAACCATATGTCGACCATTTCACCAGTAGAGTTCAGAGAAAGCAAAACCCTAATAATGAGAGTATACTAGAGATGAAATTTGGATTGGGATTTCAGATGTTCTGTGAATCTATTTAGAGCCTCTTTTAAATCATTCTTATAGAAAACTTGTTCTTTAGTTTGAGAAAATTCGAATTTTCCATTTTCACTATAAATCAACATTTTCCATTTTTGTATTAATTTTTATCAAAATTTAACTGAGGAAAAATATATATCATTAAAAGGAATAATTAGCCATATGAAATATAAACCGCAAATAATAAAATTTCAAACCAAGTTGATTTGACTTAGTGATAAAAGATTTACAGCTGTGAGTACCGTCTTAGGTTCGAGTTTTTTTGGCCATCCGAACTATCTTAAATGACAAAAATACGCAAAATACTGTAGATTTCGTGAGATTAATCTTTTTAGACCTAGAAAACCTTTGAAATCCTATAGTTATAAAAAAAATAACTTCAGACAGATGTACCTAAACATAATGTGAACATTTCTACTGTCAAATCCTACAGTTCTTTCTTAATTGGGTCATGTTTCGAATTTCCTTTTTAGACGCTAATCATGATGACTAATTGTCTATTATAGTAATATATATATTTCTTCGGTTCAGTATCAGGTATTACTTAATGGTCAACCAAAGGGTCTTATAACCCCACAAAGGGGTCTTAGGCAGGGGGACCCGCTATCTCCATATCTTTTTATTTTGTGTACAGAGGCTCTGATAGCGAACATTAAGAAAGCGGAACAAGGAAAACAATTGACGGGAATGAAAGTAGCGAGAGCTTGCCCATCAATATCTCACCTGCTGTTTGCAGATGATAGTCTTTTCTTTTGTAAGGCACAAAGAGATGAATGTGAGACTATTCTCAGGATTCTAAAGGAGTATGAGGCAGTCTCGGGTCAACTGATAAATTTCCAAAAATCGTCTATTCAATTTGGGCATAAGATTGAGGAATCTAGGAGGCAAGAGATGAGGGATATATTGGAGATTCAGAATATAGGAGGTATGGGGTCATATCTGGGTTTACCAGAAAATATAAGTGGATCTAAGGTACAAGTATTTGGATTCGTACAAGATCGTGTAGATACAAGAATAAATGGGTGGACTTTTAGGTTTTTTACTAAAGGAGGAAAGGAGGTGGTCATTAAGTCGGTGGTTACGGCTTTACCAAACCATGTAATGTCCTGTTATAGACTACCACAAACTACTATAAAGAAGCTTACGAGCACGGTTGCGAAATTTTGGTGGAGTCCTGGGGGTAGTACGAAAGGAATGCACTGGAAATCATGGGATAAGGTATGCCTTCCTAAGGAGGAGGGAGGTTTGGGTTTTAAGGATATTTTGAATTTTAATACGGCAATGCTTGGCAAACAACTTTGGCGTCTTATAAATAAACCGGATACTCTATTCGCCCGAGTATTCAAGGGTCGGTATTTCAGGAACGCTTCGCCCCTGGAACCAATCCGTTCTTACTCTCCATCATATGGCTGGAGGAGTATAGTATCTGCTCGATCTCTGGTTAGCAAAGGACTAATTAAAAGGGTGGGAACAGGTTCATCTATTTCAGTATGGAATGATCCTTGGCTCCCAACCACTCGCCCGAGACCTGCAAACAAAAATCATCACAATTTATTTCCGGAACTTACGGTTGACTCTCTTATTACTCCAGGTTCTAGGACTTGGAACTCACAAGCCATTAGGGCCTTGGTGGATCCATTGGATGCGAATATTATTGAAAGTATACCTCTTAGTAGGTTTTGTATAGAAGATAAGGATGGCTGGCATTTTACCAACAATGGAAAATATACGGTTAAATCAGGATATGAGGTGGAAAGGGTTTACCCTGACAAAGAAAAACAACCAGCTTTTTATGGTCCGACGGTAGATGCTTTGAAAGCTTTTTTGTTGGCAGGTTAAGTGCCCACCAAAGATAAAGCACTTTCTTTGGCAGATTGTATCAGGGTGTGTCGCGGTCAAAAAGAATTTAAAATCCCGGGGAATGCAAGGAGAAATTAATTGTGATAGATGTGGGTGTGCTGAGGAATCTTTGAATCATGTATTTTTTGAATGCCCTCCAGCGCGGCAAATATGGGCATTATCGACTATACCAACAAATCCAAACGTTTTCCCCTCGGAATCATTGTTTACTAATATGGATCATTTTATTCTGGAGAGTTCTACCCAAGATGAATGATCATCAGTTTGCATGGATACTATGGTATATCTGGAAAGCAAGGAACAACAAGGTTTTTAGTAACCTGGATGTGGATGCCAGGGATACACTGACGTTGGCTGAAACGGAATCTACTATGTGGGCTGCGGCCCAAGATTTGAGTATCCGACAATCCATACCACCGCAAGTACATCCGCCTCCCTCAATTCCAGGGAGATGGTGCTTCGTAGATGGTTCGTGGAAGGATAAGGACTCTTTCTCGGGACAAGGTTGGTTCAGTACTCTGGAGGGTTATGAGGGCTTAATGGGGGCACGAAATGTTCGGGCAAGTATGTCTCCCCTGCACGCGGAGGTGGAAGCATTGATTTGGGCAATGGAATGTATGAGGAATTTACGTCAGTTTCAGGTTACGTTTGCAACGGATTGTTCTCAGTTGGTGAAGATGGTTTCAGAACCAGAAGAGTGGCCGGCGTTTGCAAGTTATCTGGAGGATATTAAGAGTCTACAAAGTAGTTTCCATAGTTCACAGCTCATTCATGTACCAAGGACGGCAAATACAAAGGCGGATCGTTTAGCACGTAGTGCCAGATAACAATCGACTTTTGTCATTCACATGGATGCCGAGCTACCAGTTTGGTGTACAGAGTCAATATGAGTCTGTATGTTTGATGACAAAAAAAAAAAAAAAAAAAATAAGTGACTTTCAAGGTTAGAGATGCTGTGACAATAGAAAAACACATACATTATAAATACTTGGATTCTTGGTACTTTGAACGTTTTGATAGTTTAATGGGGCAAAAGTTACAAGAACTAGTCATTAGTCAATCACCCTCACATGTAGAATTGAAATCATTTATTTGGACACTAGAAAGTAGAATGTATGAAAAAAATTCGCCAATTTAATATCATGTTGACCGCGATCGATGGGCTGAATGGAGTTTTGATGTTGTATCATCATTTAAAATACGTCGTTTAGCTAATTTTTTCTAATTAAAATTTTATCTTTCATGAGAATCGAATCCACATTAAAAAAAACAGTCAAAAACTACTTAATCAAAATAAACTGAATATTATTTAACAAATTATACAGTTTTTGACAACTATCTTTTTCGCAGACAAATTTATTATTTTCTTCCATTGAAACCTACACGGCTGAGTTCAAAATTTATTTTCTTCCATTGAAAATTTAATTTTGTAAGTTCTAATAGAAATAGAAAAAGAAATGTGTCTAAAAGGGAAAAATTAATACTTTAACTAATATGACTATATGGTATGTTAAAATAATGGTGAATTTGTATTATAACTAAAATGTTCAGTTAGTCAAATGGTTTAATTTTCTGATGACTGAGTTTATTTGTTTGAGTCTCAATTTAGCCAAATTTTTAAAATTCATTTTATTATTATTATTTATATATATATATATATATATATATATATCTTATTTTGCACTATTAATAAATAAAATGATTCGCCTAGTAGTTTAGGTGACTTAGATTTCTAAAAATGAAATTAAAAAAATAGTTAAAACAGTTTTATTTAAATAATGACATCACGTCAGATATCTAGTCACTTAGTTAGTTGATTACGGTCAACATACATTTAAAACATTTTTAAATTTATATAAAATTTTGAATTTATGTTTAATTTATGATAAAAATAAGCACTGTTAAAAAGTTAGTGAGAAAAAAATATTCTCCTTCCATTTCGTATTTAGTGTCTTTGTAGAGAAAAAAAATTGTTGCAAAAAAATAAGTGTTGTTTTAGCATTTAATGCATAATTTATTAATTTTAGTATCGAATTTATTTTTTATTTGTTGAAATAAGAGTATGTATATTGGCAATGATGTTTTTATATAGAAATATACAAATTTAAATGATTTTTTAATATGCACATATATAGCAGACACTTATTATACAACCGAAAAAATACTACCAAAAATTCAGTTAGAAATGTACTTTTTCCCGTTTATGAACATTAATTATCAGTGAATCAACAACGCAGGTAACTATTCCTTGGATTCTTTCGCACGTGATAAAATTTGGCATTGTAATTGTACGTTTGTATAAGAGTTAAAACAAACAAACAAACAAGAAAAGGACGGAAATTGGAAGATGATGATGATGGGAAAGAAGAAAACTAGTTAGGGACATCTCGAGTTCCAAAACCCATGAAAACTCAAAGCTATTTCGCTTTAGTTTCTTCATAGGTTTAGACAAAACAGTTATCTACATCTCATTTGTCCACGTTTTATATTGCCCTTTATATTTCCCATTTTGCCTTTCACCAACATGGTGTACAACTTCTCAATTTGTATGTCTAACAATCTTTGTTCTCAAGTATGCGTGTAGAAATACTTTAGGTGGGACTAAACAAACTGTATCACATGTGTCGCATAAGTCATAAGACTCATAACATGCTTGTTTCCACAGTGCAATATGCCAACTGTGTTACATGTTACTTCTAATGATGAAAAATAGTAGATATTTGTTTTTCAAACGTAACATTTGTGCTTATGTTTGCAAATATATATATTAAAAACTATCGTCATTGTTTTTTAAAAAATATTCTTTACAAAATTAAAAAGGAACGAAATACAAATTTGACGTCAGGTTAATCGTAGTTTATGTTTATATAATGGACATAAATGTTATTTAAATTTATGGTTTACAAATAAGTGAGGAAACAAACTGGTCTTTGAAAAAACGGGTATAGTCCTATAACTTACAAACGAATCATAAACCATAAACAAATTAATTCAAAATCCATAGTCGAACTTAGGACGAGCTATTTGACAAATTAAAAATTTTCTTCTACATGTCAATTCTAACGAACTGGTAAAAAAATACCACTAAATATACCCCAAAATCTAACAAGTGATGAATTCCATAGCGTTTTCTGACATATAGTCGGGGTTTTAGTGTTATATTAGTTGAATGGCATTTGTATTTCCAAGACGGAATGTAAATTTTAAGAGATATAAATATTTTTACGTTAATATTAATAAAATACTTAATAACTTAGAGTTATTCGATCTATGTATAATAATGTTTAAAATTTTAGAGATTTAAGCAAATGTTTTATCCGAGTGTATCTAAAAGGTCATCATGTGTATAATAAGCTTTATTTTAGTTTGGTTATTTTCACTTTCCAGTGTCTTTAATATTTTTAATTTTTTAAAACAAGCACATGGTATAATGTGACAAACAAACCCATTTTGTAGAAGGGAGAATTGGGTTGACAAAAAAAAGTAGAAGGGAGAATTAATTTAATAACCAAAAAATTAAGAAACTAACTAAAAAGCTAGAGATATATAGGAATAAAAAATAAAAGAGAGAAGGGGAAAGATGGTTATTTTCATCTTTTTTTTGGTCGACAGATGGTTATTTTCTCAATTTTAGTTTTTTTTTATGGTTTAGAGCCTTTTTAGAATATGCGATACAAAAGAACATGCAGGGCAAGAAGTCATACTCATACAGTCATACCCATGGCAAATAGTTCCGTTGATTATTTCGGCTCTAGCTAGGCCCATTTGTCCCACAGATCACACATGTATATGTTTAACAGCCTGACCAATGTGACTTAGAAAAACCAAATAAAAAAGATATCATCCACTAGTAAATACTAAAATCAAATATATATCCCTCTAGATTAGTTTTCTTCTAATGTTTCCAAATATTTAAGGAAATTTGAATAGTAAATTGGCAAGTCTCCGAAAAATTTACAGCGCAGCACAGTCACATAAGGCAGAACAGAGAACTCCATTTGTTTTTTCTTTTTTCTGTATTAAAAATCTGATGTACCTCTTACTCTTAGTTAGTCTTCCCTCTCTATATATACGATTAACAAGTAATACCAACATACAACTTGAAGCACTCCCTCGATGAACAATGACGATATATTTACACATATCAGAGGCTCTTGATATATAGGATGAAGACTTTCTTTAAAATCTAAATATCTCTCTAATTTTTTTTTTCTTATATATGTAACTCTATTTAGAACGTCCATTTTTACTCATCATCTGAACACTACACAATATCACATCATCTCAATTCCAAGAAGATCGGATAAGAAACCACATGGACTAAGATCAACGGTGGTGACGTGCATATCGCGGCATTTCGAGTTCTGTGGACAGATAACCAAAACCTATTCGTGATCATGTCTCATCTTATTAAAAACAACCAAAAGTATAAAACATTATTCAAACCCATGTGAATGTATTATACCAGTCGATCAATATCACCCTGTTCGAATTTATGACATATCATTACATTTTCTCTTCCGAGGCCATTATAAATCAGAGTTGCATTTTCTGAATACGTGAGAAATCTCGAGTACTATATATATATATATATATATATATATATATATTGCCAATCTGACAGTTTAAAATTTTTAGTACGCTCAAATAAAAGTTTATGCATTTATTTTCATATAAAATCTTCAGAATGTTTTACTTATATTGTCATATAAAATCATAATGCTCAAAACGATCAATTCTCCGGACCGAAACCTGACTGTATACGGGTAGAATAATACAGAATAATTTGTCAATTATTAGCTCTTTTAATATGATGCATATGTTAAATGCGAAAAGAATCTTATAGAATTATTACTTTTTTCTTCCTAGTGAAAAATTTGTATGATTATTAGAGTAAACTAGTACCGCAGATTGTAGGGGAGAAGAACTTAGGTGAACCGCAACTTTCTGTCATCAACTGGGCCTTATTGCCACGCAACTTAAAATCCATCTGTTAGTCAGTGACAAATTAGTTATCAATCAACATAAAACAGCGACTAAAAGTGACTGAGAACCCCCAATACGACAGTGTCCACATGACTACATCCTGTGTAGGTCAGTAGAGAATAGACAGGTGAAACTCATACATGTATACGTGATATTTGATCAAAACCGGCCTTGTATAAAGTTTTTACAAAACAGCATATAAAGTTTCTACAATGATCAAGAAAAATGCCATAAGAAAAGTCTGTAATTGGTAAAATTCGATGGCACTAGGAGGTTACACTTTTCCAAATGTATTATTTTCTTTGAGGTAATAAATCATCGTTGGTGGTTTGCATCTTCATAATTGATCACATGTCAAAAATATGAAAAAGAAACTTTATTAGTGAGATGTAAAACAGATAAGATAATATATAATATGGTTTGTGAAACATCCATCACAATCATGCAGCTTCTACTTTTGTTTTGTTGCCCACCTCATCTTCCTTTTTCCTTTTAATATTATCAGGATCCATCAACTTGTCTACTCCACTATTTTTTTTATCTTCACCAAATCAAGTAGTGATACTTATCTCCATTCATATTTGACGTAAAAACAAAGACATAGCTAATCATATTATCGATACCACATTTGCGCTGTAATCCAATCGCTAAAGCTACCAGACTGAATTTAGTGACTTTATAACTTATCTTACACAATGTTATTAATGATCAGATAACTCTTATGTGTACATAGGGAGTAAGACTCAATAAAGTTAATCACACACAAATTCAAATGAGTTATGTCTGACACGCATCAGAATAACACATGAGTTAATAAGACATTAGTATAAACTGGACCAACTCCAATTGGAAGAGGTTTAGACAAAGATGATGATGATGTCCTAATCATTCCAATGTAATGCAAAAGAACAATAAACACAGACAACGAGAATGCATAAGAATTGACTATTGAACATTGTTAAAATCATAAATATCATTTGTTGATACGGAATCTTTAAGACACCATGCTGAACCACAGGAACAGAACCACACAACAATCTCTGCTTCGTGAAGCAACATATCGACAACAAGGAGACAGAACACACAAATGATGAAAAGACTCAAACCTTTTTACACGATCCAAACGATTCAAGAATCAAGAACAAGAATCACGAACCGAATCTAGAATCCAACAATACTTTTTTTTTCAGACAGGAACATAAACACGCAAAGATTTAAACAGGTGTCGAAGTCCAGAAAATGTCTTTGAGAGCTGGTCTAAGAGCCGTACTGCAAAAGTTATTGTACTCAAGTGTGTCACCATGATCTTTCTTCACCTCCACGACAACAAACGACGGAGCCACCGCGAATATCTCCGCCTCCACCGCCAACTTCCCTTTCCGACCATTCTGCTTCCCTTCAATCCTCACTCTACTCTCGCTCTTCCTCACATCGAACTTATCCCAACTCTCGCAGCTTCCTCAAGGCTCGAGATCACACTACTCGCGGGACGAGAAGTCGCGAATCTCATCTCTCTCTTCTCCTCTTTCTTCTTCTCCTCGAACAACGGCGAGAGATCAAACCCTTCAGACAAGGCGATGATGTGAAACGCGTTTAACGTCTCCGAGATCTCTTCCTTTGCCTCTCCTACAACGCCTGGCTCGTTCTTGGACCTAGCTGAGTGTTTCTTGAACCAAGCGGAGTCCATAACCTTATCGATGGTGATTCGGGTATTCGGATTCGGATCCAGAAGCTTCGTCACGAGCTTTCTTGCATCAGAAGAAAGCCAACCAGGACACTTGAAGTCTCCTCTGTATATCTTCCTATACATGTTCACAAGGTTATCATCTTGAAACGGTAAGTACCCAGCGAGAAGCACAAAGAGGATCACACCGCAGGACCACAGATCCGCCTTAGCTCCGTCGTACCCTTTCTTCAGTATAACCTCCGGCGCAACGTACGCCGGAGTTCCACACGTCGTGTGGAAAAGCCCGTCTTGCTTCAAATGCTCAGTCAAAGCAGAGAGACCAAAGTCAGTGACCTTAAGGTTACCTTCTTCGTCAAGCAACAGATTCTCCGGTTTGAGATCACGGTGGTAAACTCCCCGGCTATGGCAGAAATCGACGGCGGAGATCAGCTGTTGGAAGTACACGCGCGCCACGTCCTCGCGTAGTCTTCCTTTGGAGATTTTGGCGAACAGCTCGCCGCCTCGGACCAGCTCCATGGCGAAGTAGATCTTGGATTTGCTTGCCATGACCTCGTGGAGCTCGACGATGTTGGGATGCTTCACCATGCTCATCACCGAGATCTCTCGCTTGATCTGCTCCACCATGCCAACCTTTATGACTTTCTCTTTGGCCACGACTTTCATCGCCATGCTTTTTCCGGTTGTTACGTTACGTGCGTGGTACACTTTCGCGAATGTACCGTGTCCTAGGAGACGACCTAGCTCGTAACGCCCGTGGAGAAGCCCTGTAGTACTTGCCTTAGCGTCAGATCCTTTCTCCATCGCTTTCACCGGTTTAGATCCGTCCATAGTTTTTTTCTTACAAATATTAAAAAAGAAAAAAAAGAAGATTTAGGATTTCGATATCTGGTGGTTTTTGAACTAATCACCCGTCCTCAACGTGTTTCCGGTGGCTGTTTCTGCCGGTGACAGATCGGTTAAAACGATCACACAGCTTAGTCTTCACCGGCGATACTCCGACCATCTCTCTGCATTCCCTTAAAAGTTTCTTTCACCTTTTTTTTTCAAAATCAGTAGAGAGAGAGAAACAAGATCTAAGTAAAACTCGGAGCTGGTGTTTCGAGACAAAACCTTGTTGTTCTGTTTAGTTTCACCGGACAAAAGCAGAGAAAAAGTTGTCCGTCTTTATATAGATCTTAACGACTTGCTATTACGTGATTACCCTTATTAGTAGTCATTAACTACACACAGTCTACACCGTTTACTCTCCGTTCATTGGCCGACAGGTGTGTGGAGGCTTCCTTGTAGGCTTGTAGCGGCATCGTGATTGTCAATTATTTGAGAGGGACGACGACACGTGTCCTTACATTACCGGTTGAGAAATCAATTTACTATTTACTCCGCTAGTCTTTGACACTCGATGAGGTAAAATTTCTTGGAAAGTTATCATATCTCTCGTTGATTGGTATCATAAAGTAGGACCTGAAAAAAAAAATGTAGGACCTGGTAAATTTTCACAAAAAAAAAAAAAAAAAAAAATTTCATAGAATCCTACAGTTTTCTTATTTATCGTTAAATCGTTTTCGTTTGTTGTGGTCCTTGTGGGTACCTCAGTCTAGGGTTATCTACTTCACCTCTTTGTTATTTTGCACACGAAGACAGTAGATAAAATGTTAAGTTCTTTTCGCTAGTTTATGTGGAGACTAGTTTTTTGAAACGGGTGGCTATCGGAATTTTTTTTTCGTAAGACGTTATTACGTGATTACACTTTTTTTATACTTATGAAATTTAAAGCAGCTGGAGTGAACCTACATAATCCTGTAACTTCTTTTTTTGGTAACTTATTGAAATAATTGCATGTTCCGTGCTAGTTTAACAGGAAGAAAGGGGAGAAGCAAAAACAAAAACAATCGCAATGAAACAAAAGATGGGCAGGCATTTGCTGGTTCAGGTTTTATTACATGATGACGTAATCATGGGACCCAAGTAAGTTATTCTCTCACAATTTGGTTGGCGGTTGTTGGACATGGGTTTTACCCCCAACAAGGCCTATAAGATAATGGGCTCAGCCCATTTAAAAGGAGGTGACTAGGAAAACCCTAGACCTCATCCTTCTATAAATAAGGAGGCATCCCCTCCTTAAGAAGGATCCTTTTTTGGAGATCTTGCCTCTCTTCTCACTTTCTAGAGAGAAACACCAAATCACATGCTTTCTTTTAAGCACTTGTGACATTTCGTTGTAGAACTACGATTGGCTTGATCCCCTTTCGGGGTACGTAGGCAACCCTTCACCGGGTCCAGCTATAACATATTACACATCTTTTACTCTCCATCTATCCAGTTCAAGCTCATTATGAAGACCTCTCCTAATCCCACCATCGAAATCAGTCTACCCCTACGAAGCACCGATTTCGGTTCAAACAATTGGCGCCCACCGTGGGCATGGAGAAGTATCTTCGAAGAAGATTGGACTCGGAGTCCGTTTGACCGTTTGGTCGTCACCGTTCGCTCTCTCGCGATTACTCGATATGGTTCGTTCTCTCGCGGTTACTCGACACGGTTTGCTTTCTCGCGATTATTCGTCACCATTCGCTCTCTCGCGATTACTCAGCACGGTACGCTCTCTCGCGGTTACTCGACACGGTTCATTCTCTCGCGATTACTCGTCACCGTTCGCTCTCTCGCGATTACTCGACACAGTTCGTTTCTCTCGCGGTTACTCAGCACGATTCGCTCTCTCGCGGTTACTCGTCACCATTCGCTCTCTCGCAGTTATTCGACACCGTTCGCTCTCTCGCGGTTACTTGGCACCGTTCGCTCTCTCGCGATTACTCGGCACGGTACGCTCTCTCGCGGCTACTCGACACGGTTCGCTTTCTCGCGATTATTCGTCACCGTTCGCTCTCTCGCGATTACTCAGCACGGTACGCTCTCTCGCGGCTACTCGACACGGTTCGTTCTCTCGCGATTACTCGTCACCGTTCGCTCTCTCGCGATTACTCGACACAATTCGTTTCTCTCGCGGTTACTCAGCACGGTTCGCTCTCTCGCGGTTACTCGTCACCATTCGCTCTCTCGCAGTTATTCGACACCATTCGCTCTCTCGCGGTTACTTGGCACGATTCACTCTCTCGCGATTACTCGTTACGGTTCGCTCTCTCGCAGTTATTCGACATCGTTTGCTCTCTCGCGGTTACTCGACACGGTTCGTTCTCTCGCGGTTACTCGGCACGGTTCGCTCTCTCGCGGTTACTCGGCACGGCTCGATCTCTCGCGGTTACTCGGCACAGTTTGCTCTCTTGCATTCACTCGGATCACTCTCTCTCGCAGTCACTCGGCTCGGTCTTTAGCAGTTACTCGGGACCGCGGTTCCACGACACAAGGTTGAGAGTCTTGCGGTTACTCGGATGTGGAGGAGAAGATTCATCTCGCTTCCCTTTGCAACTTTTTGTCGATCACAATTTCGAGTTGAGGGAAGATGCACAAGTGGAAGCTTTTGGTCGGCACATGGCGCAGTTTCTCGCTGAGAGCTCATCACATTGCCATGTAACAGAGGCAAGGTTCTGGTATGATTTTGTCTCTCTGATCCTAATTGAATTTGGACTTTTGCCAAGTTACTTACGCTAAGGCACGAGTACAGCTTACCTTTTTCAGAAATGGGTTTACAAACTTGCTTTTTACTAGGCACGAGTTAGTCGTAAACTCGTCTTTTACTAGGTACGAGTTGAATAAACTTGTCTTCTACTAGACATGAGTTTCATTCAACTCACCTTTTTCTAGACACGAGTTACCGACAACTCGCCTTTATCGAGCACGAGTTTAGTAAACTCTTTCTTTACTAGGCATGGCTTACTCGCCGAGCTATAGTTCTTAGGCATGGGTTTGATAAACTCGCCTTTTACAAGGCACGAGTTATACGCCGAAGCACGGTAAACTTGCCTTCCACTAGGCACGAGTTACTCGCCGAGCTACGACTCCTAAGCACGAGTTTATTTAAACTTGCCTTCTACTAGGCACAAGTTCAAAGTAAACTCGCTTGGATCGTTAAATGTAAATGCGCTGAGTCCATTGTCTTATAAACCTCTTCGTAAAATTCGCAGAGATCAACTTCATCTCTCTCAACGAACTGGGGGGCTTACTGTTGGACATGGGTTTTACCCCCAACAAGGCCTATAAGATAATGGGCTCAGCCCATTTAAAAGGAGGTGACTAGGAAAACCCTAGACCTCATCCTTCTATAAATAAGGAGGCATCCCCTCCTTAAGAAGGATCCTTTTTTGGAGATCTTGCCTCTCTTCTCACTTTCTAGAGAGAAACACCAAATCACATGCTTTCTTTTAAGCACTTGTGACATTTCGTTGTAGAACTACGATTGGCTTGATCCCCTTTCGGGGTACGTAGGCAACCCTTCACCGGGTCCAGCTATAACATATTACACATCTTTTACTCTCCATCTATCCAGTTCAAGCTCATTATGAAGACCTCTCCTAATCCCACCATCGAAATCAGTCTACCCCTACGAAGCACCGATTTCGGTTCAAACAGCGGTGTCTTGTCTTATTGTCGCCCATGGTGGCTCATCCTTCGCCAGTAACATTCAACTATCAACCAATATTCGAGTTAAGCTTATTTTTCCAAATGATGATCATTGAGACCCATATGTGAGTATATAATCAAACATGATTATTATTAATACTTCGGGTCGTATTTAGCTGCTACTCCGTTTTTAGATGATTGGCCATGATATATTCACCAATGCGATAATAACGATGTAACTAATAAGCTAAGAAAATGAAATGAGAACTTTCCTCGAATACAGCAATTTTTTTTGTCTAGCTTCGAACAAAACAAGTCTAATTAACAACACATGTTTCTTGATTAATAAAGAAATTTATAACCAGCGCGCACACGCACTATTCTCATTTTCTTTATTTTCTACAAGATTATTTTCTGAAAATATGTCAATTTTGAGTGCTGCTTATAAAACTACAATTTGTTCCTATAGTTTTAGATTGATTATAAATAAAGCTGCACAAGAGATTGATCAAAACATGTATATGTATATATATAGCAAACTTTGTTGATTTTGTTGTAGTATTGTAATCTAAAAGACATCTTTATTAGTGAGTCTTTTAAAATAATCTCTCTTTAAGTTTCAAAACAAAATCTCTTAAATAAAAATAAATATGATAAATAATCATAAGAAAGAAAAAAGAAAAAAAGAGAAATATCTTGTTTGCGAGAATTTTCATAATTAAAAAAAAAAATCTTTACATTTGTTAACATTTCATTGATTAACATTATATTTCTAGCTTTCTTAGCCTAATACTGATTGTTTAATGTATCAGTGAGTATTATTGTCATAAAACTTTTTTGTCATTATGAAGTCATCACCATTGTCATTAGGAATTAAATCTTCTTTGTGGAGAACCAGAAAAAAAAAGTAAACACGTGTGACTTAATTGCACACAAAGCCAAATAACATGTACTCTGCATCTAGGCATTATTTGCAATATGAATTATCAATGTAATAATTCTATACATATTGATACACTTATTTAATTTTCTCTGTCAACACCAACAAATTATAGCATCATTCTATGTGCTATATTTCAATAATTTTCTCATGTGACGAAAAAACAAAACCCACAGAAATTCAGTATATATTATGATATAGCTTTGATTCCTATATAAATATCAAATTATTCAGAAAAAGTATTCAGTAATGCATATATAATTCCCCTCCGTTTCAATTTAGTTTTCACTGTAGAATAAAATTTTGTTTCAAAATAAATATTGTTTTATAATTTGAATGCAAAATTATTAATTGTATATGTTATTTTATTTCCATTGGTTGAAATATGATTAATTCTATAGATAATGGTACTTTATATAAGAAATAAATAAAATTAAATATTATTTTAAGATGAATGTACAATTTAAAATAACAACTAATACTCTTTATTTCATAATAAGTGTCGTTCTAACATTTTTTCTTGTTACACAAAAAGTGTCACTTTATAATTTTAATATAAATTATATTTATTTTCAGATGAAAATTAATTGTAAACTCCATTAATTTTATAATAATTTTATTTATCTCAAATACTATTAGTCACTTTCTTATATTTTCGTCACTTTCTTAATATATATAATAGTCAGAATTGTAACTTATAACAATTTACATATATTTTCCGTCACTTTTTTAATCGGTATAAATATATCAAAATGACATTTATTCAGAAACAGTGGGAGTATGAAACAAAATGAAACAGAGGGAGCATGTGTATTGCGTACTTATCAGTTACCCACTGATTTTAGATAGAAACTGCCAAATCATGAATGAATGAATGAGTTTTGCATTGGGAGGTGGCAAAGGATAGTAAAAAGAGCGAAATCGATTGGTTGCAATTGCAATACCATGGGTAACTCGCAAACAAGAAATATATATATCAATAATGGCGTGTGTTTGGTTCCAAAAACTACAATTTTATAGTAGAGTTCTTTATAGTATATCATTGATTTTTTTTGTCAGACAAATATATCATTGATTAAAGACAACAGATAAACGTAAATTGTTTTTACTCAAGCAGCAATAGTCATATTCAGTTAAAAGTTAGTTCACGAGATCAACATATTCAAACAGACAAACACAATATCATTTCGTAGTGTTCTGATATTCAAACACAATATCACAATATATGAATTCTTTTACCACGGAGGATCCAGTAAATGTTCAGTGTATAGAAAACGAGGACCAATATTGATTTTTATTATTTTCTGTTTTATGGTTCAAAAAAAAAATTCTGTTTTAAATATTAAAAACACCAACTAGGGTATAGCCACTTGATGTGTTCAAAAAAATGTGTTAAAAAGGGTATAGCCACTTGGATTAAATAATATTTGATATCTTTAGATCTATTGTTGGTCGTAGCCACTTGTTTTGGTCTATGCCCTTTGGTTAATTAAGAATTAGATACTAGTGGACGTTCATATACTTCACAAGTTTTTGATCTGTCCTCTGGACTTATGAATAAGGTTGTCTCTTGAATTTTGAGCATTTTAGGCCTTCTTTAAATAAATGTTGACCTTTCATTCATTTATAAACATAACCACGACTATGTCAGTAACAAAATAAACATTAGATGAAAATATCCTATCAATACAGTGAAGAGAATTTTTAATCAAGTAGACAGAAATGGTAAAAACATGGTGTGTTAACTGACACTATTTATTTTAAAATTAATAATATCAAGAAATCTTTTAGTAGTTTTGTAACTTAAGAGTATGATCTGCAGTTTGTTTGTCAAACCAAGTGATTTGGTCGCTTTGTATACACATGCAGACATGCTGTTGATGAGATTTATCTACTAGACACATTTTCTCTTTAGCTATTCAGTACTCCGCCGAATCATCAAAACCGCTCACAGTTTCATATGTGTGCAATACTCAGTTAGCTATTGGATTAAATATTTTCTTCAGTCAGTTAGGTTTAGACCATAATTCTTAGAAGCCCATTATTCAATTTAAAGTGTATTTCTCTATTTCTATCTCTAAAATAGAGATGTGTTTTTCTCCAATGTATTCCTCTATTTAAAAGAGAATATTCTCAAAAAATTCTATTTTTATTTTATAACAAGTACTTTATATTTTTGAAAATTGCAAATCAATCCTATTTAGTTTTAATTTTATAAGATTTTCATACAGTTTTAACTTTGTTTAAACAAAAGTTTGATAAAAAAGATTGTTAGGTAAATAAAAAGTGTGATTTTATGTTTATAAAAGTTGTATTTTGTTTTAAAGATAATTGTTTTTTGATATAATTATAAAAGTTTAAAAATTAAAGGACTGTTTTGAAAATAAAAAAAGTATGCCTCTATAATAGTGGTAGATATAGCAATGGGTTGGAGCACTTTTTATTCTATTATAGCATTTGAAGGTGAATATAACATTGAATTGGAGATGCTCTTAGAGGAGGAAAAATAATAAGAAAACTATCTCATCTTATTATTTTTCAGAATTCAATAACTTCAAAAGAAATTTTCAAATTTAAACACTTAAATTTACAACTTCTTATGTTAATTTTTTCAATTTTTTTTTTGAAATTTATGTACCATTTTTTTTGGATTTTAGGTTTTAAACTGAGTTATTTTCAGACAATACACACATATATAATGTACTTATTTGATTTCGATATTTACTGACAAATAAAACCTTGGCCGTAAACATAATTTTCAGACATTTAATAGATTTTGTTGTCGCTGACAAAAAAAAAACAGATTTCGTTGTCAAAAGCTAATTAATGTCTGATCAACTTCGACTCACATTTATGGGCTTTATATGCATTTGGTTAGGCTCACATTTATGGGCTTTATATGCATTTGGTGAGTTCGGAATCTTGTGGTATCAGTGGACGCTTTGGGAGTCTTTCCACTCTCAGCTCTCAAGTGGTTGATTATTGAATTATTTCTTTCCTAAACAGTACTCTATCTGTTTCAAAAAGTGCATATTCTATAAAAAAAATTGTTTCAAAAAAATACACTTTTGTATTTTTAGTACAAATTTTATCAACTAATAAAAAAAAATTGTAAAGTCAAAAAACATTAATTGCATTTTTAAAAATTTTATTGATTTAAAAATATAAAAATATAAAATTATAAAACTATATATTTATAACTAAATTTTAATATATTTTATTAAAAATATGAAAATCTAAAATATATATTATTTTGAAACGGAAGGAATAATATTATCTCTTAATGGAGCCCCAATGATCAAATAATAAAAACGTCATTAGTCTTAGACTGAATTTCAGTTTTATACTTTTTGCTATATAATAAATTTATATTTCACATTAAAAACAAATTGTTGTCTTTTGCTTCTTCTTCTTTTTCCCAACAAGATATGCAGATGCAGACATCACTCGTAACGCATGTTACTTTTCTATGAAGATTCAATACAAATTAGTGATCCAAAAACACGTCAATTTGATGACATGAAAAAAAATTATCACGTCACTTGTAAGTTACAAGTTGTAACGTATATTACTTACTCTCCATTGCCAAAAACATACAAGTTGTAAAGTATCTCACAAAATCAACATCTAGCACTAGCACCACTTGCCAGCCAATTAACCTGTTTTTATTGAGACTTTCAGTTTATTTAGTAATTAATTTTCATTTAAATTCGAAAATTTTGAATTACTGGTATAAATTGATAATTATCATAACTGTATTTTTTTATTATTGATCTCAGATAAGTAGCACTTTCTTTTTTTGCCAAATGACAAATTTAGTCAGATAGTACATTTTTCTTGTGATTGGTCAAATACTACCCTAGTTTTCTGATATAAATACTTTGCGTATTTTGATTATACAAATTTTTTTTTAATTTCTGATATAAAGAAAAGAAAACCCCAAAACCCTTTGTGGTATGAACTTGAAGAGGTGAGAGGACTCTTCACAGCCATTCAATCCCTTTTAGAAAACATAACATTAGCAGAGAAACTCCTGTGGCTTCTCCAACTTGTGCGCCCCCTCTTCCATGGCTTCGAGAATTGCTGATTCTCTATTCGCCTTCACGGTATGTAAAGCCTTCAACTTTCGCCCTCTTCTCTGTTTTTTTCTTTTTTGCAACTTAAACTCTCTTCTCTGTTTGCCCATCTCTTCTACTTGAGCTTCCCATACTCATTTTTGTCTTCTTTGCTATTGGTTTCTCAGGGCCCACAACAATGTCTTCCTAGGGCTCCTCAAGTTGCTCCTGCTCGTATTTCTCCAGGTACAATGGTACCATCGATTCATTTCCTTAGAAATAATCACAAAGAAAGTGACTTTAGGGTTTTATGTGTTCTTTGCTCTGTAAAGTTCTCATCTTTACTACATGGGTTTGCTTGTCTTCTTCTGAATTGAAATTAGGATGATGCAATGCTGTCACTTACTTGTGGGTTTTTGTTATGTGAATGACATTTACTCATTCTGTTGTTGTTGGTGGATGCATGCAGGTGTGTATGCTGTGAGACCGATTGATCTTCTGTTAAGAGGTCATACGCATAGAAGGAGAACGTTCTTGGTTCCTGCAAAGAAAAGGGTTGGATGTATAAAAGCGGTGGCTGCTCCAGCCGCACCTCCTTCAGCTGACAGTGCAGAAGAGAGGGAACAGTTAGCAGAAAGCTATGGGTTCAAACAAATTGGACAAGATCTTCCTGATAATGTCACTTTAAAAGATATCATGGATACACTTCCCAAAGAGGTATATAGCTTTTAAAAGATGTTCTTATTACTCATTGTTTCTAGTATGATTCTTCTATTTGTTCAGGTGTTTGAGATTGATGATGTGAAAGCTTGGAAGTTTGTGTTGGTATCTGTGACATCCTACGCTTTAGGGCTCTTTATGATTGCAAAAGCTCCTTGGTATCTGCTTCCGTTGGCTTGGGCTTGGACAGGAACTGCAGTTACAGGGGTAAAAGCTCTCGATCATCCATTGTCTCTTCTCTGCGTCTCCTTGCTATTGTTGTCTAACTGGATTTATCTTTTCTTCTAGTTCTTTGTGATAGGACATGATTGTGCTCATAAATCATTTTCGAAGAACAAATTGGTTGAAGACATTGTGGGTACTCTAGCATTTCTACCTCTTGTATACCCGTATGAGCCATGGAGGTTTAAGCACGACCGTCATCACGCCAAAACCAACATGTAACTCTTACCTACTTGCTTACTTAACACTGTTATATATATATTCACAATGGAATAAGAGATGAGACGTCTTGAGTTTTTCTCTCTATAGGTTAGTTCATGACACAGCTTGGCAACCAGTTCCACCAGAGGAGTTTGATTCATCACCCGTTCTGCGAAAAGCAATCATTCTTGGATATGGTCCAATTCGGCCTTGGTTGTCCATAGCTCACTGGTATACCTTACATTAAACTTTGACTCTTTAAGCAATGGTCCTATATACCTGTTTACTTAAGAGTAAGTGTTGTGATAGGGTGAACTGGCATTTCAATCTAAGAAAGTTCAGACCAAGCGAAGTGAATAGGGTGAAGATAAGTTTGGCTTGTGTTTTCGCCTTTATGGCTGTTGGATGGCCACTGATCATATACAAAGTTGGCATATTGGGATGGGTGAAGTTCTGGTTGATGCCGTGGTTGGGCTATCACTTTTGGGTAAATGCTTTGCTCTTCTCTCTTTTTGGTTTGATAAAGCATCAGAAGCCATAACGGTTACTCGTTTATTGTTTCTCTATAGATGAGCACGTTCACGATGGTTCATCATACAGCTCCACACATTCCTTTCAAGCCTGCGGATGAGTGGAACGCGGCTCAGGCACAGCTTAACGGAACTGTTCATTGTGATTATCCTAGTTGGTAATGCATCTCCCCCTGCTAAGCTGTTATTCTCTGAGTTTTGAGAGCATTTGTTTGATGTTTCTGCCTTGTGACAGGATTGAGATTTTGTGCCATGATATCAATGTACACATCCCACATCACATTAGCCCAATGATACCGAGCTACAATCTCCGTGCGGCTCATGAGTCTATTCAAGAGAACTGGGGAAAGGTAATAGCCACTTTCCTTATCATGTAATAATGTATGTAAGACACTAAAAGATTCATTGCTTTGCGTGGTGTTGTTTGCAGTATACAAACTTGGCTACATGGAACTGGCGCTTGATGAAGACAATAATGACTGTGTGCCATGTCTATGACAAAGAGGAGAACTACATTCCTTTTGACCGATTAGCCCCAGAGGAGTCGCAGCCGATAACATTCCTCAAGAAAGCAATGCCTGACTACGCAGCTTGATGGCCTATGCATTGGTCTTTTAAAAAATCTCAATATCTTTTTTTGCAGTGGCCAATGTTATATGTAAGATTCTCCAACGTTTCACCAAACGCTTTATACTGTATCTTATTCCGAAACTTATCAGCATAGAGTAAACTAATTGCAAGTCCTTGATCAGTTTCTTAGCTAGAAGAAGTCAGTTATCTTTGATGTTCTCCCATCTTGTGGTTTCCTAACAACCCTAAAATTATAAAATCAATATAATTAATCAAAAGTAACATAAACACACCACATTAAGGCAAAACAAAATCGTAAACAGTAAATTATTCCAGCACACCAATAATCCAACAATATATGTTTCAGTACTACCGAAACAGCTAAACCAAATTAACACGCCCCTTTGCAGTTCGACCAACCGCGTTTATGAACGCCAGATTCGTTAGGAGTTAGGACCAAACACCACGCACGATGAGTGAAATAAAAAGAAAGTTCGATTCTGTTGGACTAGTTGGGTAAGCTTGTGACGTCATTGTCAACATGCTTTCTTACATCTTTTTTCCTACTGGTCTGATAAGAATCATGAAGATATTGCCATATGTCCGAACAGGCTAATCTGAATAGAAAGTGGGATAGCTTCTTCCTCATAACTCCTATGAGATTTATTAAAC
>NW_026615606.1:0-47445 GCF_000801105.2 Raphanus sativus | reverse complement strand
CTTCTATTTTCATCTTGTCCGCAGGCTCCTGTCTCTCTCGGAAGGATCTAACAATCTTTTACTTAGAGTTCCGCTCATAGAAACCCTAGGCGTTATTCTCGACACGCCCGTTTCTATGACAAACGCTTCGTACTAGAACGAAACTCCGCCAGGCAGTTCGATCTCTTGTTTCAAATCTTTCCAACTGAACACGTCCGACTTGATCCTCGAAAGGGGTACGTAGGCAGCCTTTCTCAAGGTCCAGTCCCAACTCTTAACAAAACCCTTGTTGTACTTAGAGTTCCGCACATAGAAACCCTAGGCATTATTCTCGACATGCCCGTTTCTATGACTACGCTCGTACTAGACCGAACTCCGCCAGGCAGTTCGATCTCTTGTTCAACAACTCCAACTGAACTACGTCCGACTTGATCCCTCGAGAAGGGGTACGTAGGCAGCCTTCCTTAAGGTCCAGTCTCAAATCTTAATAACATTCCGCATTTATTTGATCACTTGTCGTTGGTTGTCGCAGAGAATCCGGACCTTCAGGGAAAGTTAGGTTTACTTAGCTTTCCTCCGATTTACTTAACTTAAAATCGACAGTGCGAATTTCGGTTCCCACAGTTTGGCGCTAGAAGGAGGGGGGGTCGGATTCTCTTACTCAAAAACCTACGATTGGTAACAACAGCATGGCCACATCACCTGTCCGCAACATCGTGTCATTCGGGGACAGAGCAACGGCTGGTCAAGCCAAACTCTCGACGAACTCCTCGTTATCAGACTAACGATCCCAGGACATCGACGTAGCAAGAATATTGGTCGACACCGGATGCTTGACAAATATTATATATAAGAACGCTCTCGGGAGGATGGGAATCGACCTAAGCGCTTATCACGGACGATCCCAACCAATAATCGGACTCTCAGGAAACATCACAATGACCCTCGGCTCAGTCGATCTCTCGGTCAGAGCCGGAGCGTCACGAAGATGGTGGAGTTTTTGGTAGTCGACGGTCCAGCAGCATATAACGCGATCGTCGGGACTCCGTGGTTAAATTCCTTGCGAGCAATCCCCTCGACTTTCCATCTGTGCCTCAAATTTCCGACCCTCCTCAGAGTTGAAACAATACAAGGAGATCGTAAAGCGCCGCAAGTCTGCTTGGCCGCTGGGTTAAACGAAAAAACTCTGAGTCCGAAACTAACCCAAAAAAGCAAGCAACTCACGAACCAGCATCGCAGGACCCTCCAGAAATCTTCTGGCAGTCGCAAAGAGCTGAGGTCCTGGAAGGAAAACGTGAGCCCACTTGCGAACCAGTAATTTCGGTCTGCCTCGACGAGACTAACCCAGAGCGGTGCGTGGAGATTGGAGCCAATCTCCGCAATCTATTGAAAGCAGAACTCACCGCATGTCTCAAGAAGAACCTTAAATGGCAAGTGTGCGTCGACTTTACTGATCTCAACAAAGCATGCCCGAAGGATTGTTTTCCGCTTCCGCACATCGACCGTCTGGTCGAGACAACCGCAGGAAACAAACTCCTATCGTCCATGGACACAACCCCCCTCGTTTGGGATTATCTAAGAAAGACTTCGGTAAAATTCATAAAAAGACTTGGTAATGGAGACGGATTCCTGCCTGCCGTATAAAACGGCTATGGTTAGCTTGAACACCAGTTGCCTTAACTATACGGGGAATTGAAACCTTTCGGAAAAACCAGCGTCACATCGACGGCTTTTTCTAAAGAAAAATCGTAAAAACGTCTAAG
Source organism: Raphanus sativus (assembly GCF_000801105.2). Classification (NCBI taxonomy): domain Eukaryota; kingdom Viridiplantae; phylum Streptophyta; class Magnoliopsida; order Brassicales; family Brassicaceae; genus Raphanus; species Raphanus sativus. The sequence goes on along the minus strand of NW_026615606.1, from coordinate 45,703 downwards.
GCCCAAGACAGCCCAAAAGGGGCCCGAATCACGGCTAAACGACCCACATACGATTTTAGGAAGGATCGAGCCCAAAGCTGATATGACGGTCTGATTACCAAGTAGAGTTTCGACTGAAAATGCTTTTTAGAATTTCTCCTGGAAATCGCGGAGAAACCCCAAACTACTCATGAAACAGAAAGCACGACTGATCGGGTTACCAATCAGCGTTTCTAATGATAAAATTCGATAACATTTTACGGAACACCTTTCGTAAAATAAATTCTCGAAAATATTTCACGAGACAGCTTTTGCATGATTAAACTCGACAACATTTTACAAAACAGTTTCCGTAAAATTAACTCGACAACATTTTGTGAAATAACTCTCGTAAAATAAAAGGTCAACAACGTTCTAAGAAACATTTTCTACACAAGGAAAAACCTACGGAAAACAAACAAGAACGCAAAAACACGCACAAGTCGAAGGAACCGAGCAGCCGACTCCGGTCGTGGCCGTGGCCGCCGGGCGGCTAGCCCCGTGCTGGCCGTGGCCGCCGGCGGCTAGCGCCCGTGCTGGCCGTGGCCGCCGGCGGCTAGCCCCGTGCTGGCCATGGCCGCCGGCGGCTAGCGCCCGTGCTGGCCGTGGCCGCCGGGCGGCTAGCCCCGCACTGGCCGTGGCCGCCGGCGGCTAGCGCCCGTGCTGGCCGTGGTCGCCGGGCGGCTAGCCCCGTGCTGGCTCGGGCCGTCGGACGGCTAGTCTTCGTGCGTAAGTTCTAGGCCCCCGGGTCGTCAGAAATCCGTTTTTGCGACTTTCCGAGATCCCGCAAACAAAACTCCTTTTCTTGCTCCAAGATTTCGAAGAATCCATAAGACGTCAACGGACAGGAAAACTTCGTATAAAACGGTGATGGTTATCTTAAAACACCATTTCCCTCGGCAATGGATCGAAGATCTTCCGAAAGACTCGACATCCAAGTGTTGGCTAGCCCCCGTGCTGCCTCTAGGCGCCGGACGACTAGCGCACCCGTACTGCGCTGGTTATCGGGCGACACAACATTCGTCAAGCACGGCAAATCCTCGCAAAACTATTCCGACGATAGTCCAATCCAATACTTTGCACCTTTCGTAAAATAATCCTAGACAATACTTCACGAGACAGCTTCTGCGCGACTAAACTCGACAACATTTTACGAAACAGTTTCTGTAAAATTAACTCGACAACATTTTGTTGAAAAACTCTCGTAAAGTAAAAGCTCGGCAATATTTTACGAAATATCATTCGTAAAGAAAAACAATATCATAAGCTTCTTGACCTGACCAGTTCACTCATAGCTTGACGAAATATCAAGTCTCACTCAAGTGACGTCTTGCCAATCATTTTCGCTTGTCCGCCCACCTTAGCCTTCTTCGAGTTTCGCCTACTTCTCCTCCCTTTGCTTCAACGATTCTGCACTATTCCTTCGGGTACATGGTCGATTTAACCAGCAGTACGAGGAAACGAGGATATGAACTTAGGCGAAGACCTTTGACAATAAAACGTTAGAAGACAAAGAGGAACGAACATGAGGCAATCTCGAGTAATCAATGAGACTAAGGTATGTCCGACTTAGAAAATTTTATCATAGGAAAGGGATGGGAACGTCTTGTAAACCGCCGTAAAATTTAGGGAACTTAGGACCTAGGTGGAAAGTCTAGCTAGCTAAGTCTTAGGCATTTTCTTCCAGTTTCGTTCTATTGTTCCTTGACTGTTTAGGCATAACGCGCAAACCGATCTAATCTCTCGAAAAACCGAGAAACGATCGCCGCGCATCCTTGGCATACTCTTTCCGCTTCCGTGAGACTAATGGCACGACGGAGAGCTACAAAATTAACGAAATAACCTTCGGTAAAACTTCATGAGTAACCCGAAGCAACTTTCGCCAAAAAAACGAAACCTAAAGTGGAAAATCGTTTCGAAAAGCCATCACCCATAACTTGGAAAACTCCTCTATGATTGGCATGTCTATCTCGACGAACTCTATTCGGCCCTCGGCCAACTACGTCTTTCCATAAAGCCCGAACATGCACTCGACATCGCCATTAAGGACAATCGTCAACTAAACACGATCTTAACGGTAACACAAAGGGTCATGGACTGGTCTTTTACCAACGACTTCCTTGGCTAAACGGCTGAAGTCAGCCTCCATGCCGATCCACAATACTTAGCGACCACCGCTCCAACCGTGTAACGGCTAAAAAAAGACAATCCACGATTTGTCGTAAAACGCCAAACGGATATTATGCAAGCAGTTTGTCGTATAACCCAAAATCGGAAATCATACGATAACGAAACTTGATCCTAACAACCAAATGGTTAAACGGAAGATCTTAAACTTATCATCAAATCGATTAAGTTCTATACGCCCCATAAAACGCGGCACGAAAAGAAACGCTCGTAGCAAAGCTCCCAGAGCTATACGAGTCATTCTTACAAAAACAAATCTCAGAAGGCCAACACTTCACGAAACATAGTGAAGTTAGACGCTTCCCCCCCCCTGGTAAAATTTACGCGACCCTTCGGTCCTAAATCCTCAACACAATTCGCCAACTACTAAACGGCTGCGACAACGGATCCAGTATCCATGAAACGATTATCACATCCAGACACATGTCTCTCATCGCTTACACCTAAAATCGCTCTCTAAAAAGTAGCATACGGACCAAGCGACAAAATCACAATCCGAAGTGACTACTCGGATTCTATCCTTAACACTTGACGAAAGTATAAATCAAATCATAAGCGAAAGCCCATAATCCTCTTATGGCATGAGAAAAATAAAATCACAGCACTGCGAGACGTCGCTTCGTGCTCGGATAAACATTTTTCGATAACAAATTCATACGCCTTCAAAACGGCATCATTTCGTTGTTGCTGATCACAACAAACGAACTCTAACGTCCTAAACAGACAAGCCACCTAAGGGTAGGCTCTTTTACATCCGACAAGGATCCCATAGCGCGCTATACAAAAAATCCAAATTTGGTTCAGCACTTCGTAAAGGAAGTAGCTCGATTCGTGCCCAGACAAATCATATAAGCCGATACCACTTCGCGGATTTTAAAACGGTACGAATCAGGTTAAAATCACAAACAGGCAAAACGAAAGCCGATTTGTCATCGCACAGCCTCAGTCTGAGAGTAAACCTAGGTCTTGCCCTAAACCCAGCCTTGCTGGTATCTTAACATCTCATAGGCAAAGCGTCAACGACGCGAGATCCCAAAACTTGTCTCTTCACTCAAGTCTGAACGTTTTCACGAATTTTCGCGTAAATCGTAAACCGCAGGAAAATCTCGCTTTGTACAAACTACGGATACGGTGATCGTCAGGGAGGCAGGAATGAGACGACAACTCACACCCTGCCCCTCTAACTTCGACAAACAGAAGTTCTAAACGCAAAATATTTTATAAATGCATACCGCGAGTTCAATACAACGCCCTAAAAAGGGCAGGGACTCAAAGCCACCAACGGCCAGTCCCGAAATCATACATAATGGCCAACCAACGGCCGAAATGTAATCAAAATAAAAATCTCTAAAGGGATTGATAAACCTAGACGCTCCCCGGAGCATCACCTTCATCCTCAAAACTCACCCAAAGTAGGAACGGTCTCACCGTCGCCTCCATTGGTCGCACCACCACTGCATGTCTCATATGCGCCGGCTTCGCGATCCTTGACTGCGTGGTCCTGGTCCTCCGAACCCTCCGAATGCAGGACAAGGGTGCACACGGATTTCAGACCAGCAAGAATCGAGTCGAAGTTGAGCAACGAACTCACGGTCTTCCCGACGTCACGTTCAAGATCGCCAATCAAAGGTGATGTGGATTTCCGCAATGAAATACTCTTAGCCAAAAATTTCGATTTTCAACTCATAATCTTCCGCCCGCAAGATCGCTCCCGCATCTTGCATGCTGGGGGGCTAACTGTTGGGGTCAAAAACGGTTATCTCGAAATCAACGGCTAAGTCTATTTGTCATACGAAAGTATAAGGAAGAAACGGGAAGTGATCTAAGTTTGGATAGGCCGAACGACAAGGAATCCGCCTTGAAACTTCAAAGAGCCCGTTCTCTCAAACCGTGAGGACCCAGAGAACGATCAAGATATCAAATCGAAGCCCTCGTCGAGACGCACGTGCTGGTCCTGGCCGCCGGCGGCTAGCCCCCGTGCTGGTCCTGGCCGCCGGGCGGCTAAGCCCCCGTGCTGGTCCTTGCCGCCGGGAAACTTCAAAGAGCCCGTTCTCTCAAACCGTGAGGACCCAGAAAACGATCAACATATCAAATCGAAGCCCTCGTCGAGACGCACGTGCTGGTCGTAGCGCTGGCGGCCGCCGGCGGCTAGCCCCTGCCGTGGCTGCGCCGTGCGGTGGCCGCCGGCGGCTAGCGCCCGTGCTGGCCGTGGCCGCCGGGCGGCTAGCCCCGTGCTGGCCGTGGCCGCCGGCGGCTAGCGCCCGTGCTGGCCGTGGCCGCCGGGCGGCTAGCCCCGTGCTGGCCGTGGCCGCCGGCGGCTAGCGCCCGTGCTGGCCGTGGCCGCCGGGCGGCTAGCCCCGTGCTGGCCGTGGCCGCCGGCGGCTAGCGCCCGTGCTGGCCGTGGCCGCCGGGCGGCTAGCCCCGTGCTGGCCGTGGCCGCCGGCGGCTAGCGCCCGTGCTGGCCATGACCGCCGGGCGGCTAGCCCCGTGCTGGCTCGGGTCTTCGGATAACGATCTTCGGTACACGAATCCCAGTCCCCGGCAGTCTGAAGTTTGTACTTTGAGTTTTTCTCAAGTCCTCGCAGGACGAATCATCGAGATTCCGTGTACGAAACTCCAGTCCTTACTCCAATCAAAGACCGTCGGAAACACTTCGGAAACTCGTAAGGTATCAACCGGAAGGAAGATCTTAAATTCTTCGTACGAAACAGCGATGGTTATCTTAAGACACCACTCGTCTCAACTCTACGAATGAATGAAGAACTTCCGGAGAGATCGTAGAAACCACGGAAGTCCTGGAAACGGCCCGAAAGGGACTAAACACGATCGGACAGTCCGTTTACGATTATCTGAGATAGATACGACGATTTACGTTTATCTTTGCATAGCGAGATAAATGCTAAATTTCCGGAAGGATAAATGTCAAGTTTCCCGAAGATAAATGTCAAGTTTCCCGATGAAAGCCGACGAAAATGGAAAGAAGCCCGCCTTGCGGCCCAGGAGGAGAATAGACCGTCATAAGAAGGAGTATATAAAGGAGCTTTGGGAGAGGAAGAAAGGCAGAGCGAAAATCATTAAGAGAGAGAGAAATCCGAGATTGGAGACCTAGAAAGCTCCTGTTAGGTTAAGAACTTAGAATTTAGGCGGTAGACTAGCAAGGTAGGACCTAGAACGTCCGGCCGCCTCTCGTTCTATTTTCATCTTGTCCGCAGGCTCCTGTCTCTCTCGGAAGGATCTAACAATCCTTTTACTTAGAGTTCCGCTCATAGAAACCCTAGGCGTTATTCTCGACACGCCCGTTTCTATGACAAACGCTCGTACTAGACGAACTCCGCCAGGCAGTTCGATCTCTTGTTCAAATCTTTCCAACTGAACTACGTCCGACTTGATCCTCGAAAGGGGTACGTAGGCAGCCTTTCTCAAGGTCCAGTCCCAACTCTTAACAAAACCCTTGTTGTACTTAGAGTTCCGCACATAGAAACCCTAGGCATTATTCTCGACATGCCCGTTTCTATGACTAACGCTCGTACTAGACGAACTCCGCCAGGCAGTTCGATCTCTTGTTCAAACAACTCCACCTGAACTACGTCCGACTTGATCCTCGAAAGGGGTACGTAGGCAGCCTTCCTTAAGGTCCAGTCTCAAATCTTAATAAAACATTTCCGCATTTATTTGATCACTTGTCGTTGGTTGTCGCAGAGAATCCGGACCTTCAGGGAAAGTTAGGTTTACTTAGCTTTCTCCGATTTACTTACTTAAAATCGACAGTGCGAATTTCGGTTCCACAATAAGTGTTGTGAGCAAGAAGATATCCCACCTTCTATCCAGATGATTCCAGATTAGCCTGTTCGGACATATGCCAATATCTTCATGATTCTTATCAAACCAGGATGAACCACGATCTAAGAAGCTTTATTTGGAACCACTAATCAGTGGAGAATAACCAGGAAGTTGAATAAATCTCATAAAGTGTTGTGAGTAAGAAGATATCCCACTTTCTATCCAGATGATTCCAGATTAGCCTGTTCGGACATATGCAATATCTTCATGATTCTTATCAAACCAGGATGAACCACGATCTAAGAAGCTTTATTTGGAACCACTAATCAGTGGAGAATAACCAGGAAGTTGAATAAATCTCATAGGAGTTGTGAGTAAGAAGATATCCCACTTTCTATCCAGATGATTCCAGATTAGCCTGTTCGGACATATGGCAATATCTTCATGATTCTTATCAAACCAGGATGAACCACGATCTAAGAAGCTTTATTTGGAACCACTAATCAGTGGAGAATAACCAGGAAGTTGAATAAATCTCATAAAGTGTTGTGAGCAAGAAGATATCCCACTTTCTATCCAGATGATTCCAGATTAGCCTGTTCGGACATATGCCATTATCTTCATGATTCTTATCAAACCAGGATGAACCACGATCTAAGAAGCTTTATTTGGAACCACTAATCAGTGGAGAATAACCAGGAAGTTGAATAAATCTCATAGGAGTTGTGAGTAAGAAGATATCCCACTTTCTATCCAGATGATTCCAGATTAGCCTGTTCGGACATATGGCATTATCTTCATGATTCTTATCAAACCAGGATGAACCACGATCTAAGAAGCTTTATTTGGAACCACTAATCAGTGGAGAATAACCAGGAAGTTGAATAAATCTCATAGGAGTTGTGAGTAAGAAGATATCCCACTTTCTATCCAGATGATTCCAGATTAGCCTGTTCGGACATATGGCAATATCTTCATGATTCTTATCAAACCAGGATGAACCACGATCTAAGAAGCTTTATTTGGAACCACTAATCAGTGGAGAATAACCAGGAAGTTGAATAAATCTCATAGGAGTTGTGAGTAAGAAGATATCCCACTTTCTATCCAGATGATTCCAGATTAGCCTGTTCGGACATATGGCAATATCTTCATGATTCTTATCAAACCAGGATGAACCACGATCTAAGAAGCTTTATTTGGAACCACTAATCAGTGGAGAATAACCAGGAAGTTGAATAAATCTCATAGGAGTTGTGAGTAAGAAGATATCCCACTTTCTATCCAGATGATTCCAGATTAGCCTGTTCGGACATATGGCAATATCTTCATGATTCTTATCAAACCAGGATGAACCACGATCTAAGAAGCTTTATTTGGAACCACTAATCAGTGGAGAATAACCAGGAAGTTGAATAAATCTCATAGGAGTTGTGAGTAAGAAGATATCCCACTTTCTATCCAGATGATTCCAGATTAGCCTGTTCGGACATATGGCAATATCTTCATGATTCTTATCAAACCAGGATGAACCACGATCTAAGAAGCTTTATTTGGAACCACTAATCAGTGGAGAATAACCAGGAAGTTGAATAAATCTCATAGGAGTTGTGAGTAAGAAGATATCCCACTTTCTATCCAGATGATTCCAGATTAGCCTGTTCGGACATATGGCAATATCTTCATGATTCTTATCAAACCAGGATGAACCACGATCTAAGAAGCTTTATTTGGAACCACTAATCAGTGGAGAATAACCAGGAAGTTGAATAAATCTCATAGGAGTTGTGAGTAAGAAGATATCCCACTTTCTATCCAGATGATTCCAGATTAGCCTGTTCGGACATATGCAATATCTTCATGATTCTTATCAAACCAGGATGAACCACGATCTAAGAAGCTTTATTTGGAACCACTAATCAGTGGAGAATAACCAGGAAGTTGAATAAATCTCATAGGAGTTGTGAGTAAGAAGATATCCCACTTTCTATCCAGATGATTCCAGATTAGCCTGTTCGGACATATGGCAATATCTTCATGATTCTTATCAAACCAGGATGAACCACGATCTAAGAAGCTTTATTTGGAACCACTAATCAGTGGAGAATAACCAGGAAGTTGAATAAATCTCATAGGAGTTGTGAGTAAGAAGATATCCCACTTTCTATCCAGATGATTCCAGATTAGCCTGTTCGGACATATGGCAATATCTTCATGATTCTTATCAAACCAGGATGAACCACGATCTAAGAAGCTTTATTTGGAACCACTAATCAGTGGAGAATAACCAGGAAGTTGAATAAATCTCATAGGAGTTGTGAGTAAGAAGATATCCCACTTTCTATCCAGATGATTCCAGATTAGCCTGTTCGGACATATGGCAATATCTTCATGATTCTTATCAAACCAGGATGAACCACGATCTAAGAAGCTTTATTTGGAACCACTAATCAGTGGAGAATAACCAGGAAGTTGAATAAATCTCATAGGAGTTGTGAGTAAGAAGATATCCCACTTTCTATCCAGATGATTCCAGATTAGCCTGTTCGGACATATGGCAATATCTTCATGATTCTTATCAAACCAGGATGAACCACGATCTAAGAAGCTTTATTTGGAACCACTAATCAGTGGAGAATAACCAGGAAGTTGAATAAATCTCATAGGAGTTGTGAGTAAGAAGATATCCCACTTTCTATCCAGATGATTCCAGATTAGCCTGTTCGGACATATGGCAATATCTTCATGATTCTTATCAAACCAGGATGAACCACGATCTAAGAAGCTTTATTTGGAACCACTAATCAGTGGAGAATAACCAGGAAGTTGAATAAATCTCATAGGAGTTGTGAGTAAGAAGATATCCCACTTTCTATCCAGATGATTCCAGATTAGCCTGTTCGGACATATGGCAATATCTTCATGATTCTTATCAAACCAGGATGAACCACGATCTAAGAAGCTTTATTTGGAACCACTAATCAGTGGAGAATAACCAGGAAGTTGAATAAATCTCATAGGAGTTGTGAGTAAGAAGATATCCCACTTTCTATCCAGATGATTCCAGATTAGCCTGTTCGGACATATGGCAATATCTTCATGATTCTTATCAAACCAGGATGAACCACGATCTAAGAAGCTTTATTTGGAACCACTAATCAGTGGAGAATAACCAGGAAGTTGAATAAATCTCATAGGAGTTGTGAGTAAGAAGATATCCCACTTTCTATCCAGATGATTCCAGATTAGCCTGTTCGGACATATGGCAATATCTTCATGATTCTTATCAAACCAGGATGAACCACGATCTAAGAAGCTTTATTTGGAACCACTAATCAGTGGAGAATAACCAGGAAGTTGAATAAATCTCATAGGAGTTGTGAGTAAGAAGATATCCCACTTTCTATCCAGATGATTCCAGATTAGCCTGTTCGGACATATGGCAATATCTTCATGATTCTTATCAAACCAGGATGAACCACGATCTAAGAAGCTTTATTTGGAACCACTAATCAGTGGAGAATAACCAGGAAGTTGAATAAATCTCATAGGAGTTGTGAGTAAGAAGATATCCCACTTTCTATCCAGATGATTCCAGATTAGCCTGTTCGGACATATGGCAATATCTTCATGATTCTTATCAAACCAGGATGAACCACGATCTAAGAAGCTTTATTTGGAACCACTAATCAGTGGAGAATAACCAGGAAGTTGAATAAATCTCATAGGAGTTGTGAGTAAGAAGATATCCCACTTTCTATCCAGATGATTCCAGATTAGCCTGTTCGGACATATGGCAATATCTTCATGATTCTTATCAAACCAGGATGAACCACGATCTAAGAAGCTTTATTTGGAACCACTAATCAGTGGAGAATAACCAGGAAGTTGAATAAATCTCATAGGAGTTGTGAGTAAGAAGATATCCCACTTTCTATCCAGATGATTCCAGATTAGCCTGTTCGGACATATGGCAATATCTTCATGATTCTTATCAAACCAGGATGAACCACGATCTAAGAAGCTTTATTTGGAACCACTAATCAGTGGAGAATAACCAGGAAGTTGAATAAATCTCATAGGAGTTGTGAGTAAGAAGATATCCCACTTTCTATCCAGATGATTCCAGATTAGCCTGTTCGGACATATGGCAATATCTTCATGATTCTTATCAAACCAGGATGAACCACGATCTAAGAAGCTTTATTTGGAACCACTAATCAGTGGAGAATAACCAGGAAGTTGAATAAATCTCATAGGAGTTGTGAGTAAGAAGATATCCCACTTTCTATCCAGATGATTCCAGATTAGCCTGTTCGGACATATGGCAATATCTTCATGATTCTTATCAAACCAGGATGAACCACGATCTAAGAAGCTTTATTTGGAACCACTAATCAGTGGAGAATAACCAGGAAGTTGAATAAATCTCATAGGAGTTGTGAGTAAGAAGATATCCCACTTTCTATCCAGATGATTCCAGATTAGCCTGTTCGGACATATGGCAATATCTTCATGATTCTTATCAAACCAGGATGAACCACGATCTAAGAAGCTTTATTTGGAACCACTAATCAGTGGAGAATAACCAGGAAGTTGAATAAATCTCATAGGAGTTGTGAGTAAGAAGATATCCCACTTTCTATCCAGATGATTCCAGATTAGCCTGTTCGGACATATGGCAATATCTTCATGATTCTTATCAAACCAGGATGAACCACGATCTAAGAAGCTTTATTTGGAACCACTAATCAGTGGAGAATAACCAGGAAGTTGAATAAATCTCATAGGAGTTGTGAGTAAGAAGATATCCCACTTTCTATCCAGATGATTCCAGATTAGCCTGTTCGGACATATGGCAATATCTTCATGATTCTTATCAAACCAGGATGAACCACGATCTAAGAAGCTTTATTTGGAACCACTAATCAGTGGAGAATAACCAGGAAGTTGAATAAATCTCATAGGAGTTGTGAGTAAGAAGATATCCCACTTTCTATCCAGATGATTCCAGATTAGCCTGTTCGGACATATGGCAATATCTTCATGATTCTTATCAAACCAGGATGAACCACGATCTAAGAAGCTTTATTTGGAACCACTAATCAGTGGAGAATAACCAGGAAGTTGAATAAATCTCATAGGAGTTGTGAGTAAGAAGATATCCCACTTTCTATCCAGATGATTCCAGATTAGCCTGTTCGGACATATGGCAATATCTTCATGATTCTTATCAAACCAGGATGAACCACGATCTAAGAAGCTTTATTTGGAACCACTAATCAGTGGAGAATAACCAGGAAGTTGAATAAATCTCATAGGAGTTGTGAGTAAGAAGATATCCCACTTTCTATCCAGATGATTCCAGATTAGCCTGTTCGGACATATGGCAATATCTTCATGATTCTTATCAAACCAGGATGAACCACGATCTAAGAAGCTTTATTTGGAACCACTAATCAGTGGAGAATAACCAGGAAGTTGAATAAATCTCATAGGAGTTGTGAGTAAGAAGATATCCCACTTTCTATCCAGATGATTCCAGATTAGCCTGTTCGGACATATGGCAATATCTTCATGATTCTTATCAAACCAGGATGAACCACGATCTAAGAAGCTTTATTTGGAACCACTAATCAGTGGAGAATAACCAGGAAGTTGAATAAATCTCATAGGAGTTGTGAGTAAGAAGATATCCCACTTTCTATCCAGATGATTCCAGATTAGCCTGTTCGGACATATGGCAATATCTTCATGATTCTTATCAAACCAGGATGAACCACGATCTAAGAAGCTTTATTTGGAACCACTAATCAGTGGAGAATAACCAGGAAGTTGAATAAATCTCATAGGAGTTGTGAGTAAGAAGATATCCCACTTTCTATCCAGATGATTCCAGATTAGCCTGTTCGGACATATGGCAATATCTTCATGATTCTTATCAAACCAGGATGAACCACGATCTAAGAAGCTTTATTTGGAACCACTAATCAGTGGAGAATAACCAGGAAGTTGAATAAATCTCATAGGAGTTGTGAGTAAGAAGATATCCCACTTTCTATCCAGATGATTCCAGATTAGCCTGTTCGGACATATGGCAATATCTTCATGATTCTTATCAAACCAGGATGAACCACGATCTAAGAAGCTTTATTTGGAACCACTAATCAGTGGAGAATAACCAGGAAGTTGAATAAATCTCATAGGAGTTGTGAGTAAGAAGATATCCCACTTTCTATCCAGATGATTCCAGATTAGCCTGTTCGGACATATGGCAATATCTTCATGATTCTTATCAAACCAGGATGAACCACGATCTAAGAAGCTTTATTTGGAACCACTAATCAGTGGAGAATAACCAGGAAGTTGAATAAATCTCATAGGAGTTGTGAGTAAGAAGATATCCCACTTTCTATCCAGATGATTCCAGATTAGCCTGTTCGGACATATGGCAATATCTTCATGATTCTTATCAAACCAGGATGAACCACGATCTAAGAAGCTTTATTTGGAACCACTAATCAGTGGAGAATAACCAGGAAGTTGAATAAATCTCATAGGAGTTGTGAGTAAGAAGATATCCCACTTTCTATCCAGATGATTCCAGATTAGCCTGTTCGGACATATGGCAATATCTTCATGATTCTTATCAAACCAGGATGAACCACGATCTAAGAAGCTTTATTTGGAACCACTAATCAGTGGAGAATAACCAGGAAGTTGAATAAATCTCATAGGAGTTGTGAGTAAGAAGATATCCCACTTTCTATCCAGATGATTCCAGATTAGCCTGTTCGGACATATGGCAATATCTTCATGATTCTTATCAAACCAGGATGAACCACGATCTAAGAAGCTTTATTTGGAACCACTAATCAGTGGAGAATAACCAGGAAGTTGAATAAATCTCATAGGAGTTGTGAGTAAGAAGATATCCCACTTTCTATCCAGATGATTCCAGATTAGCCTGTTCGGACATATGGCAATATCTTCATGATTCTTATCAAACCAGGATGAACCACGATCTAAGAAGCTTTATTTGGAACCACTAATCAGTGGAGAATAACCAGGAAGTTGAATAAATCTCATAGGAGTTGTGAGTAAGAAGATATCCCACTTTCTATCCAGATGATTCCAGATTAGCCTGTTCGGACATATGGCAATATCTTCATGATTCTTATCAAACCAGGATGAACCACGATCTAAGAAGCTTTATTTGGAACCACTAATCAGTGGAGAATAACCAGGAAGTTGAATAAATCTCATAGGAGTTGTGAGTAAGAAGATATCCCACTTTCTATCCAGATGATTCCAGATTAGCCTGTTCGGACATATGGCAATATCTTCATGATTCTTATCAAACCAGGATGAACCACGATCTAAGAAGCTTTATTTGGAACCACTAATCAGTGGAGAATAACCAGGAAGTTGAATAAATCTCATAGGAGTTGTGAGTAAGAAGATATCCCACTTTCTATCCAGATGATTCCAGATTAGCCTGTTCGGACATATGGCAATATCTTCATGATTCTTATCAAACCAGGATGAACCACGATCTAAGAAGCTTTATTTGGAACCACTAATCAGTGGAGAATAACCAGGAAGTTGAATAAATCTCATAGGAGTTGTGAGTAAGAAGATATCCCACTTTCTATCCAGATGATTCCAGATTAGCCTGTTCGGACATATGGCAATATCTTCATGATTCTTATCAAACCAGGATGAACCACGATCTAAGAAGCTTTATTTGGAACCACTAATCAGTGGAGAATAACCAGGAAGTTGAATAAATCTCATAGGAGTTGTGAGTAAGAAGATATCCCACTTTCTATCCAGATGATTCCAGATTAGCCTGTTCGGACATATGGCAATATCTTCATGATTCTTATCAAACCAGGATGAACCACGATCTAAGAAGCTTTATTTGGAACCACTAATCAGTGGAGAATAACCAGGAAGTTGAATAAATCTCATAGGAGTTGTGAGTAAGAAGATATCCCACTTTCTATCCAGATGATTCCAGATTAGCCTGTTCGGACATATGGCAATATCTTCATGATTCTTATCAAACCAGGATGAACCACGATCTAAGAAGCTTTATTTGGAACCACTAATCAGTGGAGAATAACCAGGAAGTTGAATAAATCTCATAGGAGTTGTGAGTAAGAAGATATCCCACTTTCTATCCAGATGATTCCAGATTAGCCTGTTCGGACATATGGCAATATCTTCATGATTCTTATCAAACCAGGATGAACCACGATCTAAGAAGCTTTATTTGGAACCACTAATCAGTGGAGAATAACCAGGAAGTTGAATAAATCTCATAGGAGTTGTGAGTAAGAAGATATCCCACTTTCTATCCAGATGATTCCAGATTAGCCTGTTCGGACATATGGCAATATCTTCATGATCTTATCAAACCAGGATGAACCAGGATCTAAGAAGCTTTATTGGAACCACTATCAGTGGAGATAACCAGGAAGTTGAATAAATCTTAAGAGGTGAGAAGAAGAAGCCCACTTTCTATCCAGATGATTCAGATTAGCCTGTTCGGACATATGGCAATATCTAGGATGAGATAATCTACGTTAAACAAATGAGTGCTAAGACTTGAGACTATCAAGGGGAGGAGAGTTGAATCTCTCAAATGCTTGGGAACTAGAGTTCACTTTCGCGTATTTCCAGCTTGGTCCAGCCTGTCTTCGCAGCATAGTACCTATCTAGCATAGTGACCCTATCCATAAACGAAGATCCACAAGCTCGATCACTCTAAAACCCTCTCTTGATCCACAAGTCTTTAGTAACTTGCTCTTCACTCTTTATCTCTTCAGAAAAGCCAGTTTACCTCAGTTCAAATAGTTACCACAACAGTAACATATTTTTACTGAGGTAACTTTTGTGCCCAGACTTTGCACAACCCAAAATGTCTCCAATTGATGTTTAAGTGGTTTGAGTTGAGATGGTCCGTACAAGTCCGTACATGTCCGTACTGTCCGTACACACTCTTCTCAAAAACTCACTTCTAAACATCTCTCCAACTAATCTCCTTCATTTCATCCTTCACACTCAACTCTTATTGCCTCAACTTAACACTCCCCCTCAAGCTTGACCATGTGGAACAAGTCAAGCTTGAATGCTTTCAAATCTCCCTCATTAAAACCTTAACAAGGAAAACCCATTTGGACAAACCTTGAAAAGGAAAAAGAGTAGAGACATCCCAGCAGGGGAGTATTTAGTTGGTACCTCTCAAGTGTTGGAATAATGAAAGAAGAGAAGAAGAAGCAAGCTGGAACAAGGTTCAAATCTGAGACAGCAAAGTAACAAGATTTGAAGTTGTCTGTACAATTCATCTAAAACCTAACCAGACTTGACTTTCAAGGCAAGAAAGGAGTGGGGAAGACCTTGTGGACGTGGCTAAAGTTCTAGGAGTCAAAGCAATTCAGTTTGAATGCAATTGGAACAATCTGGTTTGAATTAAGCAAGAAAAGTCACATGGGTCCATAAGGAATTGTGTAGACCTGTCACCATCACCAAGGAAGGTTGTGCCTCTCCTCCTGTCCCTTTCACCCCCTCTGGACATACCAGTCTGCTCACAACAGTCTGCTCTACACCAGTCTGTCCAGCCAGTTCTGATCTTCATTTCCCTACAATATTAGTATTTTAATTTTCCTGTTTTATTAGTAGTTTATTGTGCTTGCAATGTCTTGTAACTTGGCTATAAAGCCCCCACATGTAACCCACGAAATTCGAAGGAGAATTGAGCCAACTCCTTCACTTATTCTCTGGTTCACAGTCTCTCAATCTCTCATACTCTCTGAAGTGTTAGTTAAATCTTTCCTTCAATCATTCTCTGTTTACTTTATTCTCTCAATCTCTTATTCTCACAAACTCTCCAGTACTCTCACTCATATTCTCCCATCCATCCTTCATAGTCTCTGGTCCATACTCAACCAGTAGATCACAAGCACTCTCCATAATCCATCAATCTCACTTAAACTGTCACAAACACTCTCCCTTTGATTCTCAGTCTGTCTGCGTCAAAACTAAACCAGAAGCTGATTTTCTTGTCCAGACTTATTCTCCATTTCATTGTCACCATTTTCTCTCTATTCTCACATGGTATCAGAGCTTTGTTGCTCTTCTTTGGGATTAAACTCACCTCTTTTCTTTCTGTTTTTGAATAAAATTTTTTTCTCCCACTCTGATATAGTGTTAGCTTGGTCAGTACTTGTTAGTAATTTGAATCAAGCTTGAGGAAGAGAAAGATTCAGAAAATGCTTCTCCATTATGCTTTATCCATTGGATAATAGTTTGTTCTTTATGGAGCATCTCTTTGACCAGTGGACAAACTGTTTTGATCCATTTTTGTCTTTGTTGTGTGAGCCATAGAAAACACTTGTAAATGTGTTATTCTGGTGGTTCTCTTGTTGCAAGCCCTGGAAAACTTCAGTTCATGAGTTATTTCAGTTGCACATGTCTAAGATCAGTGGATAAATTAATTTTCCAATGGTCCATTGTGTTTCAGCTACTAAAGCACCAAACTCATGAGGAGTATTGGTTGCTCCTGGCTGTTAATGCTTCCGCAAAACTCAAGAAAACAGAGCAAAACTCTGTCCATTAGAACTCTTGAGCAAACTCTCTTTTCTCTCTTTTCTAATTCTCTGATTCTCAGGTTACTTATTCTCCATCATTCTCCCATTCTCTGGCTACTAATACTCTGGTTACTTAATTCTCTATTCTCACAATCTTGTTTAGAAACTGCCTAAGGTTGTTAAACTGTTGAAGATGTCTTAAAAGAATTATCTTGCTTCTGCCCTTAGGAAAATAAATTCTCTTGTTGCCTGAATGCTTAGTCTTGTTGATTATGATTCAGAGAGTGTTGATAGGATAGAATCATGAAGATATCTGTCCATTGCTTATTTAAATTGTGTTTTAAAGATCAGACTTGGTGAAAACCAATGTTCTGGTCTCTTGTTGTCTACTGATGCTTGTCTTAGTGTTGGTTTGACAGATTGCCCATGTTGATCAGAGCCTGCACAAGATGCATATTCCTGACCATGGAGAAATAATTTGTGAGTAGACCAGGAGGCTTAAAAGCTCATATCAAGCTTGTCTCCTCCCCTATACTCGGATTCAAGCTTGAGGGAGGGCTGTAAATGAGCTTACATGGCCTGTCTAGAAGCCACTGCAAGAAGAATTCAACAAGGACAGCAACAACTTGGAGTTAGAACAGTTACCTTCAGTGGGGATGCTATGGATCAGCCCAAGGCATGGAGTTAGAACAGTTACCTTCTGGTTGGGAAGCTATGGATCAGCTTCTACATGAAGTTAGAACAGTTACCTTCAGTTGGGAAGCTATGAATCAGCCCATAGCATGTGTGCTTGTACCTGGTTGATGAAGCTTGTGGTCTCAAGGCTTTGGTGATCATCATTGGCTCTCATCTTCCAAGCTTGACCACATACTCTTATTCTTAGGTCAAGCTTGAGGAGGGGTGTTAATATGAGAAGCCAATGTCCATTCAACTTATGCAAGGGAAGTACCTTAATCTATACTTATGCTTATGATTGAATAAGTTTGCCCCTTGAGAATTGATGCATGTGTGTGTGCATTGTTTGAATCAGGTACTTGGAGCTCATGAACAGAGTCTGGTCGTGGATCAAACCCTTTGATGATGGCAGGAGGTCAGAAGAAAGGGGGAGACAAAAGAACCAGTCACATGAAGAGTTCCAAGCAGTTTTGAGTGTGAAGCAAGGAAGGCATTGGTGCCTCACTTGCCATTGAAGAAAGGCCATGATCCAGAGTTTATGAGTCCCTCCATATGATCATAAGGCTCATAAACTCACTGGCCAATCCCTAGGCTGAGATGCTTGCACTCTTTTTCCCTAAGTTATGGTTTTATCCCATGAGGTTTTCCAGATTTAGGTTTTTAATGAGACAAGTAATCTCAGTTCCAAGCTTGCCCAAGGATTCCTATGGTCAAGCTTGAGGGGGAGTGTTGGAATAATGAAAGAAGAGAAGAAGAAGCAAGCTGGAACAAGGTTCAAATCTGAGACAGCAAAGTAACAAGATTTGAAGTTGTCTGTACAATTCATCTAAAACCTAACCAGACTTGACTTTCAAGGCAAGAAAGGAGTGGGGAAGACCTTGTGGACGTGGCTAAAGTTCTAGGAGTCAAAGCAATTCAGTTTGAATGCAATTGGAACAATCTGGTTTGAATTAAGCAAGAAAAAGTCACATGGGTCCATAAGGAATTGTGTAGACCTGTCACCATCACCAAGGAAGGTTGTGCCTCTCCTCCTGTCCCTTTCACCCCCTCTGGACATACCAGTCTGCTCACAACAGTCTGCTCTACACCAGTCTGTCCAGCCAGTTCTGATCTTCATTTCCCTACAATATTAGTATTTTAATTTTCCTGTTTTATTAGTAGTTTATTGTGCTTGCAATGTCTTGTAACTTGGCTATAAAGCCCCCCACATGTAACCCACGAAATTCGAAGGAGAATTGAGCCAACTCCTTCACTTATTCTCTGGTTCACAGTCTCTCAATCTCTCATACTCTCTGAAGTGTTAGTTAAATCTTTCCTTCAATCATTCTCTGTTTACTTTATTCTCTCAATCTCTTATTCTCACAAACTCTCCAGTACTCTCACTCATATTTTCTCCCATCCATCCTTCATAGTCTCTGGTCCATACTCAACCAGTAGATCACAAGCACTCTCCATAATCCCATCAATCTCACTTAAACTGTCACAAACACTCTCCCTTTGATTCTCAGTCTGTCTGGTCCAAACTAAACCAGAAGCTGATTTTCTTGTCCAGACTTATTCTCCATTTCATTGTCACCATTTTCTCTCTATTCTCACATCAAGTCAGTGAGGCCCAGCCTAATGTGGATGGACTCCATTGTCTTCTGACTTGCTGCCTTTGTGAACACATCTGCCAACTGATCCTCACTTCTTGTATAGCACGGCAGCACCACACCAAGAACAATCATCTGCCTAACCTTGTGACAATCGACCTCAATGTGTTTAGTCCTCTCATGGAACACACTGTTGGAAGCTATGTGGATGGCAGCTTGATTGTCACAATGCATAACCATAGGTGTAGCTTGATCAACCTCCAAATGCTTCAGGATTCCTTTGATCCACACCAACTCGTTGGTAAGCTTGAGCATTGCACGGTACTCGGCTTCAGCACTGGAACAAGACACCACTTTCTGCTTCTTGCTCTTCCATGTCACCAAATTTCCTCCAATAAATGTGCAATAGCCTGTTGTTGATCTTCTATCAGCCCTATCACCTGCCCAATCCGCATCACAATACCCCACAGCTTCAGTACTCTTGTTGCAACCCATCCAAATGCCTAGACTCCTAGTTCCATTCAGATACATCAGCAACCTTTCCACCATTCTCCAATGATGCTCCTTGGGCACTTGCATGTGCTGACTGACTTGGTTAACCGCAAAGCATATATCTGGCCGAGTGATGGTAAGATATATGAGCTTCCCCACCAGCTTCCTATAAAGCTTTGGATCCTTAAATGGCTTGCTATCTTCAATCTCCCCCTCACGTGGAACTTTGTACCCATCCTCCATTGGCATCTTAGCTATCTTCCCTTCATCCACACCTGCATCTTTCAAGAGATCAAGTGTATATTTCCTCTGAGATATAAACAAACCTTCTTTGGATCTACACAACTCAATTCCAAGGAAGTATTTCATTTCTCCCAAATCTTTAATCTCAAACACTGACTTTAGAAAGTCCTTAGTCTCTTGAATACCTGTCTTATCAGAACCAGTGATGATAATATCATCAACATAGACAAGGATACATATGATACCTGAGGGTGTGGTGAGAGTGAAAAGAGTATGGTCAAGCTCGCATTTCTTGAATCCTCTTCCATTCAGGGTGGTGCTCAGCTTGTAGTACCATGCTCTTGGAGACTGCTTAAGCCCATAGATAGCCTTCTTGAGTCTCAACACATTTCCCTTCTTAACCAAGTGCTCAAGACCCGGTGGTGGTAACATGTAAACTTCATCCTCAAGCTCTCCTTGCAAGAAAGCATTCTTGACATCCATTTGCCAAAGGTCCCACTCCAAGTTCACAGCAAGAGATAACACTACTTTAATGGTATGAAGCTTGGCAACCGGAGCAAATGTGTCAATGTAATCTTCTCCATAGGTTTGAGTAAACCCTCTAGCTACCAACCGAGTCTTCCTTCTATCAATCTTGCCATTAGGTAAGTACTTGATGGTAAAGATCCACTTACACGACACTGCCTTCTTTCCTTTTGGTAATGTACTCTCATACCAAGTGTCATTCTTTATCATTGCCCCAGCTTCATCATTCACTGAGTCTCTCCACTCTTGAATCAACATTGCTTCCTCATAACTTCTTGGAACATAGCTCTCATCTAAACTCACTGTGAAAGCTTGATGTTCCTCAGGAAAGCTTGCAAACGAACACACTGCTTGAGATGGATGCTCAACCGCTTGAGCATTGTAATACACCCTTGTATTCACCCAGTTAGATGCATCTCTCTTTACTCTTGTGCTTCTTCTCAAAGTAGGCTGTGGAGAGTGCTGCGTTGCTTCCTCCTCATTTCCACTACTAGCCGCTTCTTCACTTGGCTGATTTGCTTCAACTCCCCCACTTGGTTGACTCTCCTCAGCTCCAGAACCCGAACTAGACATCTCAACACCTTGATCATGAGCACCAGAACTCTCCTCTGAACCAGAACTTCCTTCTGCTCCACTTGGTTCTTCTCCCCCCTCATGGTCAAGGTGTGGTGTCTCCTGATGATTCCCACCACCTTGATGATTCCCATTGACCGGACTATGCTGATCCACATGGATTCCCATCCCTTCTAGGATCGTCCTCAGTACTGAAGCTCTATCACTGGTAAGATCCTTCAAATCTTCTTGGTTTTGCTCCTCATAATACCCTCTTTCTTCTATAAACTTCACTTCCCTTGACACCAACACACGCCTTGTGTCAGGATCATAACATTTGTAACCCTTCTGGCTAGTTGAATACCCAATAAACATAGCCTTGATACTTCTTGCTTCAAGCTTGTTTCGCATCTCACTTGCCACCATCACATAACAAAGACAACCAAAGACTCGCATATACTCCAGTGAAGGCTTGGACTGATTTAGTACCTCAAAAGGTGACTTGCCTTGAAGCACCAAGGTTGGAGTTCTATTGATCAAGTAACAAGCCGTGGATACTGCATCACTCCAAAACCTCTTGGGAACCTTTGACTGAAGCATAATGGTTCTTGCCACTTCCATGAGATGCCGGTTCTTCCTCTCAGCAACCCCATTTTGCTGTGGAGTGTATGGACAACTCGTCTGGTGCAAGATGCCATGTTGAGCTAAGTGATGCTTGAATGCATGACCAGTGTACTCTCCTCCATTATCTGACCTGAAAATTTTTATCTTGGCATTGTAATGGTTAGTCACATAGGTTTGAAAACTTTTAAATGCATCAAGCACCCTATCTTGTTGGAATGAAGAAGGAAGAAGCAGTAGCTGAGAGTGATCAAGGCGACTTGTGCAAAGTTGGTGCAAAAGAAATAATACCCAAAGAATGCACAAGAGAGAGATCATGAAACAAGCAGTGTCCGGGTCATCCTTAAATCACTAAAGAGAAGAATGTTCAAGTTCATGATCAAGATGAGGAATGTGCAATATCAGGGTCATGATCATGTTAGTGCAAAGATGGGGAGTTCCTGTCGAAAATACTTCAGAGAGTGATTGGAAGAGTTGGCGCCAAGACATCAGTTTGAATTCAAAGTGTGATCACATGTGAGCTTAAGCAAAAGAGCTGTTAGGACCTGTCAACATCTCACCAGTCTGCTGCATCTGTCCCTTGTCTTCTTCCAGAAATAGTTGTTTAATGATATTATTAGTTTATGCAGCCTTAAGATATTAGTATTTTAGTGATTAGGGTTGCTGTGTGTGTTTGGCTATATATAGCCCTCTTGTATCACGAATTTGATTAAGGAGAGGAGTTCTCTCACTTCAATATACTCAGTTCTAAGTCTCTAATACTCTCTGATTACTTAATCTCTCAAGCAATTCTCCATTAACCTCTTTACTCTCCAGCAACATTCTCTTTGATTCTCCTTTACTCTCGCCATTCTCTTACTCTTAAACTCTCTCATACTCTGTTACTTCATCATTCTCACATCATATTCTCTCAATTCTCACATATCTTTGGTTGGAATTAAAGTTAACCAGGTGTATTTGGATTTTTCATCAATGAATGTGACATAATACTTGAAATTATCTCTAGACAAGCAAGGAGAAGTCCAAACATCAGAATGAACAAGATCAAAGCAACTTTTATAAACCGTAGAAGAGTTTGGAAAAACAGTTTTACAATGCTTGCCTAAAATACAAGCTTCACAATCTTTGTTCTCAAATGCAACACCTGGCAACATCAGTTTAAAAGCCTTATTATGAGGGTGTCCTAGTCTAGTATGCCACAGTGCATCTTTACTTAGACTAGGAGCAGCAACAGAAGTAAAAAGACAGCAACGATCAGAAATAGGAGCAAGATCTTCAAGCAAATATAATTCTCCTTTGGTCACTCCTTTTCCAATAAGCTTGCTGCTATCAATATCCTGAAACTTGACATCATTAGGGCTGAATATAACATTGCAATTTAAATCAGTGGCACATTTCTTAACTGATAACAAGTTTGAGGTAAAGGTTGGCATATACAATGACTTAGATTCCCTATCAAAGAGTTTAAGACTTCCTATCCCTTTGATAGGTATCTTAGCACCATCCGCAATCATCACATGACCAGTAGTAGGCATAATATCTCTTATTAAGCTAGTGTCACTAATCATGTGATGAGTGCATCCGGAATCAATCACAAGAGGTCTAGTGATGATAGGCTTAGCAATAAGAGCAAGAATACTAGACGGTTTGAATGCATGCTCAATCCTAGCAATATTTGAACTACTAGTATGATTATGCATTTCTCTTAAACTATCCAGCATCCTAGAATTTCTATCAAGCTCAATGCCATTTTCTATCAACCTAGCACTAAAGGATGAACCCTCAATGTTACCATTCTCCTTGAAGAGTTTGATCAAAGCATCCAGGTCAGACTTCTTGAGATACTCTTGATCACTTGTCCCGCGGTTGCTTGGTTCACCAGAGTAAGCAACCATGGACTTCTCCTCATTGGTTTCCTTGCTTGTACCAGCTCCACTTGATTTCTCAGCCTTGTATCCAGATCCTCTCTTCTCACGATCCTTCATGAACTTTGCCGGCTTCAAGTGAGGATGAAGAATCCAACACTGACTCTTCTTGTGCCCATGCTTCTTGCAATGATCACAATCCCCATCAAACTTCTCATACTTCCCATGCGCAGCCTTGTTTGCTTGTGGAGTCTCCTCTTGATCAACCTTAGCTGCTTGATTCACCAGTGCCAGCTCTCCTTTCTTCCCAAACAACCCAATGGTACCTTGCTCCTTTTGAATCCTTGCAACCACATTCTCAAGATCCGGCAAGTTATCCTCCCTCAACAAGTGTTGGATAAGTCCTTGATACGCCGGATTCAATGTGAGGAGAAGCCCAAACACCTTGTCTTGCTCTCTCCTCTTGTTGAGCTCATCAGCATCCACCGTGCTTGGCCTCAACATCTCAAGTTCGGACCAGAGTGATCTAAACCTTCCCAAGTGCTTAGTAAACTCCATGTCTTCTTGAACCAAGTGGTTCAATGCGTGCTTGACTGTTGAGATGAAGCAATAAACTAGATGAGTATGATGACAAAGAAGAGAATAGATGAAGAGGAGAACCCGGAGTGATCAAGAAAGTCCAAGTGAGCTTGTCCGTACAGTTTGGTCAAGAGTGACCTAACTTACCTTAGAAGACAAGTCATTGGCTAGCTTGAGAAGGAAGGGAGTCTCACCACACTTCAAATAAAAGAAGATGTCGACAAAGGAGCAAAAGAGACGTTGGAGCTTGATCAGAAAGGAGTCACGGGTGGAGTTAAGGAGAGGTGACCGTTTATCACCTGTCATTGTCTCTCATGCTGAACGAGCCACTGCGCAAGATCAGTCCCCAATTGTTTAATCTTTTAGCTAGTCAACTTGTCTTGTTTGTTTATCATATCTCTGTCTATTTAAAGACATGTACCATGTACTAACCTAATTAAGGAAACTCATTACATCCTTCTCATTCTCTCTCGCAATATGTTTCACTCAACTCTCTCTTTTTGATTAATTCTCAACTACACTCAACAAACTCTCATCTAATCTCTCATATAATTCTTAATTCTCACATGGTATCAGAGCTTCTTAGCTCTTGAGACCCTTTTCTCTTCCGCAATTTCTCTGTGTTCTTACTATTTTTAGTAAAGTTCTTGGTGTTCTTGAAGTGTTCTTCATCTTCATCTCCAGAATTTGCCAAAAATAGCAAAGTTCATCTTTTAAACTTCTTTTCACAAAACTCTCTTGATGGATTCTGCTGGTGAACACTCACGGATGGTGACCATTCCAGTTACTCTCAAGGGAGCTAACTATCTACATTGGGCGAGGCTAACTAAAACCGCTCTTGGAGGCAGAGGGCTCTGGGAGGTGGTTGAAGAAGGCAGGAGCAACAAGAAGAAGACTGTCCTAGGAGAGGATGGCAAAGAAGTGGTGCAAGCTGAAGCTGATGACAAGAAGCGAGTTCAAGAGGATCTCCTGGTCTTGTCTATCATCCAACACAGCCTTGAGGCATCAATCTTGGAGTCTTACGCCTACTGTGAGACTTCAAAAGAACTATGGGATACACTCCAAAAGGTGTTTGGTAATGTATCCAACATTAACCGAGTGTTTGAAGTCAAGAGGGCTATCAACAACCTGTGTCAAGAGGATACTGAGTTTGATAAACACTTTGGGAAGTTCAGATCTCTATGGGCAGAGCTGGAGATGTTGAGACCAGCAACTCTTGACCCGGATGTACTGAATGAGAGAAGAGAGCAAGATAAGGTCTTTGCCTTGCTATTCTCTCTTAACCCCGGGTACAATGAATTGATTAAGCACATACTGAGGGGAGTTAGTCTCCCATCTCTGGATGAAGTGTGTGCTCAAATCCAAAAGGAGCAAGGCTCAGCTGGTCTCTTTGGAGGAAAGAAAGACCTTGTGATAGCCAACCAAGCAGAAGGTGTTGCTAACAAAGGTCACTTCAAACCTGAAGACAAGAAGGTGTGGGTGTGTGACCACTGCAAGAAGAAGGGGCATGGGAAAGATAAGTGCTGGATACTTCATCCTCATTTGAAGCCACAGAAGTTCCGGACCGGTAACAATGAAGCAAGAGCTAACTACTCAGGCGACATGGGTGAACCCGGAGCAGTGAGTGGAGGGGAGAAGGCTCTAGCATCCAGCTCAACCATGAGGAACCCCCAAGATGAGACTATCAAGCGCTCAGACATTGAAGCTCTCATCAAACTCCTCAAAGATAACTCTGGTAACAAATTTGGTACCTCTTTTCATGCACTTATCAGTGATATCTCCATGAATGCTTTAACTAGTTCTAAGTTGATAAAACCTCTAGTTATAGATTCAGGAGCTAGTCATCACATGATTAGTGACCTGACCTTAATTAAAAACATTGTTCCTGCTCTAGGACATGTTATGATTGCAAATGGGGATAAGATACCAATTAAAGGCATAGGTGATCTTAAGTTGTTTAACAAGGATTCTAAGGCTCTTTACATGCCTAGCTTTGCTTCAAATTTGTTATCTGTAAAAAGAGTTACTAATGATCTTAAGTGCAGTGTTACATTCACGCCTAATGAAGTGTACTTTCAGGATATTGAGACTAGTAGGTTGCTTGGCAATGGTGTAACCAAGGGAGACTTGTACTTGCTGGAAGACACCAAGACCTCAACCGATTTATCTTATGCTTTAAATTCTGTTTCAGCTTTACCTAAAGATGTATTGTGGCATGCTAGATTAGGACATCCTCATTCTCGTGCTTTGAACATCATGTTGCCTAGTATCTCTTTTAAAAGTGACTGTGAAGCTTGTATCTTAGGGAAACATTGCAAGACAGTGTTCCCTAGATCAAGTAAAATTTATGAAAAATGCTTTGATCTTATTCATTCTGATGTTTGGACCGCACCATGTGTATCTAGAGAACATCACAAATATTTTGTGACATTCATAGATGAAAAATCTAAGTATACTTGGATAACCTTATTGCCATCAAAAGATAGGGTCTTAGAAGCATTCATAAATTTTCAAAACTATGTCACTAATCACTTCAATGCCAAGATTAAAATTTTGAGATCAGATAATGGAGGAGAATACACAAGCAAGGCATTCAAGCAACACTTAGCCAAACATGGGATGATCCATCAAACAAGCTGTCCTTACACTCCACAACAAAATGGGGTCGCTGAGAGGAAGAATAGACACCTTATGGAGGTAGCCAGGAGCATGATGTTCCATACAAGCATGCCTAAAAGATTCTGGAGTGATGCTGTTACAACTGCATGCTACTTGATCAACCGGATTCCTACCAGGATCCTACAAGATCAATCTCCTTATGAGGTATTGAACAACACAAAACCCTCTATTGAACATATGCGTGTGTTTGGTTGCCTTTGTTTTGTCTTTGTTCCAGGAGAGCAAAGAGATAAGCTGGCGGCCAAGAGTACAAAGGCAGTGTTCATTGGATATTCTCCTCATCAGAAAGGGTACAAATGCTTTGTGCCAGAGACCAGGAGGGTCTTAGTCTCCAGGGATGTCAAGTTCTTGGAATCCAAAGGATACTATGATGGAAACAGTTGGGAAGATTTAGAGAATCTATCTCAATCCGCTTCAGATAGAGCATCCAACCTAAGAAGAGTTATGGAAAGTCTGGGCATCAGTGTACCTGTTGAGAGGACATCAAGGGAAACACCAGTGACACCAGTAACTACTCCTGAGGTTACTCACCTTGATCATGAGGGGGACAATGAAGCTGAGCATCAAGAGGAGCAGTCAGCAAGTCCTGATCAAGCTGAGCAACAAGCTGAACAACAAGAGGAGCAGCATGCGCATGAGGACATTACACAAGAGACTCAAGAGGAGCCTACTGTGAGTTCAGGACCTAGTGGTGAAGAAGGCAACACTCAACCGACCTTGAGAAGAAGCACTAGAGTCAGGCAGCCAGCAACAAACTGGAAAAACAACAGAGTCTACTTCAACTCTCAAGCAGTAGCTCATCCCATCCAAGCAGTGTGCTCTCTAGCACAATACCCACAAGAGCATGTAGTGTTCATAGGAGAGCTGGATCAGGAGTATATTCCAAGATCATATGAGGAAGCTATGGAGCATGCAGAATGGAGGGAATCAGTGGGTAGTGAGTCAAATGCCATGATAATCAATGATACATGGTATGAGGCAGAACTACCAAAGGGCAAGAGAGCTGTGACTAGTCGGTGGATATTCACTATCAAGTACAATGCTGATGGTACTGTGGAAAGGCGTAAGACAAGGTTGGTAGCAAGAGGCTTCACTCAAACCTATGGAGAGGATTACCTTGATACTTTTGCGCCAGTTGCAAAACTACACACCATAAGGATAGTCCTATCCTTAGCAGTCAACTTAGAGTGGGATCTATGGCAGATGGATGTGAAGAATGCATTCTTACAAGGAGAGTTGGAAGATGAAGTTTACATGAAGCCACCTCCTGGTCTTGAACATTTAGTGAAGCCGGGCAATGTTCTTAGATTGAAGAAAGCTATCTATGGTCTGAAGCAATCACCAAGAGCCTGGTATCACAAGCTAAGCACCACACTCAATGGGAGAGGCTTTGTGAAGTCAGAAGCTGACCACACCTTGTTCACACTCACCAGCAAGAGGGGAATCATTGTGATCCTAGTGTATGTGGATGATATCATCATCACTGGCAGTGACAAGGAGGGGATACTTGCAACCAAGACATATCTCAAGTCATCTTTTGATATCAAGGATTTGGGAGAGCTCAAATATTTTCTAGGCATTGAGATATGCCGATCCAAGGAAGGACTATTTCTATCTCAAAGGAAGTATGCATTGGATCTACTGAAAGAGGCTGGTGATCTAGGAGGAAGAGCTGCAAAGACTCCACTAGAAGATGGGTACAAAGTGATGCGAGAGGGGGAGATTGATAGCAAGCCATATGGAGAGGTGAAGCACTATAGAAGAATGGTGGGAAAGCTTATATATCTCACTATCACTAGACCAGATATATGCTTTGCAGTTAATCAAGTGAGTCAGCACATGCAAGCACCCAAGATACACCATTGGAACATGGTGGAGAGGATACTAAGGTATCTAAGAGAGGCGCCAGGACAAGGAGTGTGGATGGGATGCAACAAGAGCACAGAAATCGTTGGGTATTGTGATGCTGATTGGGCAGGAGATAGAGTTGATAGGAGATCAACTACAGGCTACTGCACCTTCATTGGAGGCAACTTAGTGACTTGGAAAAGCAAGAAGCAAAAGGTTGTGTCATGCTCAAGTGCTGAGGCTGAATATAGGGCAATGAGGAAGCTAACCAGTGAGTTGATCTGGATCAGGAACCTGCTTAACGACTTGGGCATAGTGACTTCATCTCCAATCACCATGCACTGTGATAACCAAGCTGCAATACATATAGCATCCAACAATGTGTTTCATGAGAGGACTAAACACATTGAGGTGGATTGCCATAAAGTGAGGCAGGCTGTAGAGCAAAGGATAATCTTACCATGCTATACAAGAAGTGAGGATCAGTTGGCTGACATCTTCACCAAGGCTGCTAGTACTAAGGTTTGCGAGTTCATTCATTCAAAGCTTGGACTCGTGGATCTTTCATCTCAGTAATCCCCTCATCATGAAGTGTTCTACTCTTTCCTTGATATGTTTTTGTCCCACTGGGTTTTGCATATCAAGGTTTTAATGAGGGAATGCTTCATGATCTTCCAAGCTTGACTTGTTCCACATGGTCAAGCTTGAGGGGGAGTGTTGAGATGAAGCAATAAACTAGATGAGTATGATGACAAAGAAGAGAATAGATGAAGAGGAGAACCCGGAGTGATCAAGAAAGTCCAAGTGAGCTTGTCCGTACAGTTTGGTCAAGAGTGACCTAACTTACCTTAGAAGACAAGTCATTGGCTAGCTTGAGAAGGAAGGGAGTCTCACCACACTTCAAATAAAAGAAGATGTCGACAAAGGAGCAAAAGAGACGTTGGAGCTTGATCAGAAAGGAGTCACGGGTGGAGTTAAGGAGAGGTGACCGTTTATCACCTGTCATTGTCTCTCATGCTGAACGAGCCACTGCGCAAGATCAGTCCCCAATTGTTTAATCTTTTAGCTAGTCAACTTGTCTTGTTTGTTTATCATATCTCTGTCTATTTAAAGACATGTACCATGTACTAATCTAATCAAGGAAACTCATTACATCCTTCTCATTCTCTCTCGCAATATGTTTCACTCAACTCTCTCTTTTTGATTAATTCTCAACTACACTCAACAAACTCTCATCTAATCTCTCATATAATTCTTAATTCTCACATTGACCTCAAACACTCTGCTCAGGTTTGAGGTGTTTCCATACACCTTCTTTAAGGTGTCCCATAGCTCTTTAGCTGACTCGCAGTAGCTATAAGCATCAAGGATTGCCGGGTCAAGTGAGTTTTGAAGAACTGACAACACTTGCATGTCTTCTTGTTCCCATTTCTCAAACGCCTCTTGAGCAGCTTCTCCTTCATCCTCTCCTTGAGTGATGAGCTTTGGAGCTTCACCTACAGTGATGTGCTTCCACAAGCCTTTCATTCCCACAGCAGTCTTCACCATCCGAGACCACACCAAGTAGTTGTTTCCCTTGAAACAAACCGCAACCTTCATCTTTGAGCTTCCTCCACTATCCATAGCTAAGAAACTCAACCAAGCCTTCAGCTTTCACACAACCAACAACAAGTAACACCCTTTGCTTCAACGAACCACAAAAGTAACAAGCTTTCTTCACAAAACCAACTTGAGAGCCAAATGGATTAAAGGAACAAACTTTCTCTTCAAGGAACCAGCTTGAACCACCAAAAACCTCAAGTTTGAATCTTCAAAGTTTGAATGAACCGCCAACAGTATCAACGAACCTAGCTTGAGTCTTCACAGCTACCACGAACCACAAAGAAACAAGCTTGAGCTTCAAAACCGTCAAGAACACCAAGAACACCAAGAACACCAAGAAGATCTTCAAAGCTCTAGCTTTGAATCTTCAACCGCGAACCAAGATCCTTCTAACCTGGCTCTGATACCATAATATTTTTAGACATTTATAAGTGTTTAAGGTGTTTATGTGAGAGTTTAAGAGATCAAATGCTTAGAAACGAGCTTAAGAGGTTGAGAGAGTTTAGGAGGCAGAGTTTGTGTATCGAAATGCTTAGTTACATTAATGAGCAGAGTTTACAATATATAGGTAGAGAGAGTAAGCTAGGTTTAAACAAATGAGTGGCTAAGACTTGAGGACTATTCAAGGGGAGGAGCGTGCTCTCTGAAATGCTTGGACTAGGTTCACTTCGCGTATCCAGCTTGGTCCAGCCTGTCTTCGC
Source organism: Raphanus sativus (assembly GCF_000801105.2). Classification (NCBI taxonomy): domain Eukaryota; kingdom Viridiplantae; phylum Streptophyta; class Magnoliopsida; order Brassicales; family Brassicaceae; genus Raphanus; species Raphanus sativus. The sequence continues at coordinate 15,149 of NW_026615606.1, read as the reverse complement.
AGCATAGTAACCTTATCTAGCATAGTGACCCTATCCATAAACGGTCACAAGCTCGATCACTCTAAACCCTCTCCTTGATCACAAGTCTTTGTAACTTGCTCTTCACTCTTTATCTCTTCACAAAGCCAGTTTACCTCAGTTCAAATAGTTACCACACAGTAACATATTTTTACTGAGGTAACTTTTGTGCCCAGACTTTGCACAACCCAAAATGTCTCCAATTGATGTTTAAAAGTGGTTTGAGTTGAGATGGTCCGTACAAGTCCGTACATGTCCGTACTGTCCGTACACACTCTTCTCAAACTCACTTCTAAACATCTCTCCAACTTAATCTCCTCATTTCATCCTTCACACTCAACTCTTATTGCCTCAACTTAACAATATCTTCATGATTCTTATCAAACCAGGATGAACCACGATCTAAGAAGCTTTATTTGGAACCACTAATCAGTGGAGAATAACCAGGAAGTTGAATAAATCTCATAGGAGTTGTGAGTAAGAAGATATCCCACTTTCTATCCAGATGATTCCAGATTAGCCTGTTCGGACATATGGCAATATCTTCATGATTCTTATCAAACCAGGATGAACCACGATCTAAGAAGCTTTATTGGGAACCACTAATCAGTGGAGAATAACCAGGAAGTTGAATAAATCTCATAGGAGTTGTGAGTAAGAAGATATCCCACTTTCTATCCAGATGATTCCAGATTAGCCTGTTCGGACATATGGCAATATCTTCATGATTCTTATCAAACCAGGATGAACCACGATCTAAGAAGCTTTATTTGGAACCACTAATCAGTGGAGAATAACCAGGAAGTTGAATAAATCTCATAGGTGTTGTGAGTAAGAAGATATCCCACTTTCTATCCAGATGATTCCAGATTAGCCTGTTCGGACATATGGCAATATCTTCATGATTCTTATCAAACCAGGATGAACCACGATCTAAGAAGCTTTATTTGGAACCACTAATCAGTGGAGAATAACCAGGAAGTTGAATAAATCTCATAGGAGTTGTGAGTAAGAAGATATCCCACTTTCTATCCAGATGATTCCAGATTAGCCTGTTCGGACATATGGCAATATCTTCATGATTCTTATCAAACCAGGATGAACCACGATCTAAGAAGCTTTATTTGGAACCACTAATCAGTGGAGAATAACCAGGAAGTTGAATAAATCTCATAGGAGTTGTGAGTAAGAAGATATCCCACTTTCTATCCAGATGATTCCAGATTAGCCTGTTCGGACATATGCCAATATCTTCATGATTCTTATCAAACCAGGATGAACCACGATCTAAGAAGCTTTATTTGGAACCACTAATCAGTGGAGAATAACCAGGAAGTTGAATAAATCTCATAGGAGTTGTGAGTAAGAAGATATCCCACTTTCTATCCAGATGATTCCAGATTAGCCTGTTCGGACATATGGCAATATCTTCATGATTCTTATCAAACCAGGATGAACCACGATCTAAGAAGCTTTATTTGGAACCACTAATCAGTGGAGAATAACCAGGAAGTTGAATAAATCTCATAGGAGTTGTGAGTAAGAAGATATCCCACTTTCTATCCAGATGATTCCAGATTAGCCTGTTCGGACATATGGCAATATCTTCATGATTCTTATCAAACCAGGATGAACCACGATCTAAGAAGCTTTATTTGGAACCACTAATCAGTGGAGAATAACCAGGAAGTTGAATAAATCTCATAGGAGTTGTGAGTAAGAAGATATCCCACTTTCTATCCAGATGATTCCAGATTAGCCTGTTCGGACATATGGCAATATCTTCATGATTCTTATCAAACCAGGATGAACCACGATCTAAGAAGCTTTATTTGGAACCACTAATCAGTGGAGAATAACCAGGAAGTTGAATAAATCTCATAGGAGTTGTGAGTAAGAAGATATCCCACTTTCTATCCAGATGATTCCAGATTAGCCTGTTCGGACATATGGCAATATCTTCATGATTCTTATCAAACCAGGATGAACCACGATCTAAGAAGCTTTATTTGGAACCACTAATCAGTGGAGAATAACCAGGAAGTTGAATAAATCTCATAGGAGTTGTGAGTAAGAAGATATCCCACTTTCTATCCAGATGATTCCAGATTAGCCTGTTCGGACATATGCCATTATCTTCATGATTCTTATCAAACCAGGATGAACCACGATCTAAGAAGCTTTATTTGGAACCACTAATCAGTGGAGAATAACCAGGAAGTTGAATAAATCTCATAGGAGTTGTGAGTAAGAAGATATCCCACTTTCTATCCAGATGATTCCAGATTAGCCTGTTCGGACATATGGCAATATCTTCATGATTCTTATCAAACCAGGATGAACCACGATCTAAGAAGCTTTATTTGGAACCACTAATCAGTGGAGAATAACCAGGAAGTTGAATAAATCTCATAGGAGTTGTGAGTAAGAAGATATCCCACTTTCTATCCAGATGATTCCAGATTAGCCTGTTCGGACATATGCCATTATCTTCATGATTCTTATCAAACCAGGATGAACCACGATCTAAGAAGCTTTATTTGGAACCACTAATCAGTGGAGAATAACCAGGAAGTTGAATAAATCTCATAGGAGTTGTGAGTAAGAAGATATCCCACTTTCTATCCAGATGATTCCAGATTAGCCTGTTCGGACATATGGCAATATCTTCATGATTCTTATCAAACCAGGATGAACCACGATCTAAGAAGCTTTATTTGGAACCACTAATCAGTGGAGAATAACCAGGAAGTTGAATAAATCTCATAGGAGTTGTGAGTAAGAAGATATCCCACTTTCTATCCAGATGATTCCAGATTAGCCTGTTCGGACATATGGCAATATCTTCATGATTCTTATCAAACCAGGATGAACCACGATCTAAGAAGCTTTATTTGGAACCACTAATCAGTGGAGAATAACCAGGAAGTTGAATAAATCTCATAGGAGTTGTGAGTAAGAAGATATCCCACTTTCTATCCAGATGATTCCAGATTAGCCTGTTCGGACATATGGCAATATCTTCATGATTCTTATCAAACCAGGATGAACCACGATCTAAGAAGCTTTATTTGGAACCACTAATCAGTGGAGAATAACCAGGAAGTTGAATAAATCTCATAGGAGTTGTGAGTAAGAAGATATCCCACTTTCTATCCAGATGATTCCAGATTAGCCTGTTCGGACATATGGCAATATCTTCATGATTCTTATCAAACCAGGATGAACCACGATCTAAGAAGCTTTATTTGGAACCACTAATCAGTGGAGAATAACCAGGAAGTTGAATAAATCTCATAGGAGTTGTGAGTAAGAAGATATCCCACTTTCTATCCAGATGATTCCAGATTAGCCTGTTCGGACATATGGCAATATCTTCATGATTCTTATCAAACCAGGATGAACCACGATCTAAGAAGCTTTATTTGGAACCACTAATCAGTGGAGAATAACCAGGAAGTTGAATAAATCTCATAGGAGTTGTGAGTAAGAAGATATCCCACTTTCTATCCAGATGATTCCAGATTAGCCTGTTCGGACATATGGCAATATCTTCATGATTCTTATCAAACCAGGATGAACCACGATCTAAGAAGCTTTATTTGGAACCACTAATCAGTGGAGAATAACCAGGAAGTTGAATAAATCTCATAGGAGTTGTGAGTAAGAAGATATCCCACTTTCTATCCAGATGATTCCAGATTAGCCTGTTCGGACATATGGCAATATCTTCATGATTCTTATCAAACCAGGATGAACCACGATCTAAGAAGCTTTATTTGGAACCACTAATCAGTGGAGAATAACCAGGAAGTTGAATAAATCTCATAGGAGTTGTGAGTAAGAAGATATCCCACTTTCTATCCAGATGATTCCAGATTAGCCTGTTCGGACATATGGCAATATCTTCATGATTCTTATCAAACCAGGATGAACCACGATCTAAGAAGCTTTATTTGGAACCACTAATCAGTGGAGAATAACCAGGAAGTTGAATAAATCTCATAGGAGTTGTGAGTAAGAAGATATCCCACTTTCTATCCAGATGATTCCAGATTAGCCTGTTCGGACATATGGCAATATCTTCATGATTCTTATCAAACCAGGATGAACCACGATCTAAGAAGCTTTATTTGGAACCACTAATCAGTGGAGAATAACCAGGAAGTTGAATAAATCTCATAGGAGTTGTGAGTAAGAAGATATCCCACTTTCTATCCAGATGATTCCAGATTAGCCTGTTCGGACATATGGCAATATCTTCATGATTCTTATCAAACCAGGATGAACCACGATCTAAGAAGCTTTATTTGGAACCACTAATCAGTGGAGAATAACCAGGAAGTTGAATAAATCTCATAGGAGTTGTGAGTAAGAAGATATCCCACTTTCTATCCAGATGATTCCAGATTAGCCTGTTCGGACATATGGCAATATCTTCATGATTCTTATCAAACCAGGATGAACCACGATCTAAGAAGCTTTATTTGGAACCACTAATCAGTGGAGAATAACCAGGAAGTTGAATAAATCTCATAGGAGTTGTGAGTAAGAAGATATCCCACTTTCTATCCAGATGATTCCAGATTAGCCTGTTCGGACATATGGCAATATCTTCATGATTCTTATCAAACCAGGATGAACCACGATCTAAGAAGCTTTATTTGGAACCACTAATCAGTGGAGAATAACCAGGAAGTTGAATAAATCTCATAGGAGTTGTGAGTAAGAAGATATCCCACTTTCTATCCAGATGATTCCAGATTAGCCTGTTCGGACATATGGCAATATCTTCATGATTCTTATCAAACCAGGATGAACCACGATCTAAGAAGCTTTATTTGGAACCACTAATCAGTGGAGAATAACCAGGAAGTTGAATAAATCTCATAGGAGTTGTGAGTAAGAAGATATCCCACTTTCTATCCAGATGATTCCAGATTAGCCTGTTCGGACATATGCCATTATCTTCATGATTCTTATCAAACCAGGATGAACCACGATCTAAGAAGCTTTATTTGGAACCACTAATCAGTGGAGAATAACCAGGAAGTTGAATAAATCTCATAGGAGTTGTGAGTAAGAAGATATCCCACTTTCTATCCAGATGATTCCAGATTAGCCTGTTCGGACATATGCCAATATCTTCATGATTCTTATCAAACCAGGATGAACCACGATCTAAGAAGCTTTATTTGGAACCACTAATCAGTGGAGAATAACCAGGAAGTTGAATAAATCTCATAGGAGTTGTGAGTAAGAAGATATCCCACTTTCTATCCAGATGATTCCAGATTAGCCTGTTCGGACATATGCCATATCTTCATGATTCTTATCAAACCAGGATGAACCACGATCTAAGAAGCTTTATTTGGAACCACTAATCAGTGGAGAATAACCAGGAAGTTGAATAAATCTCATAGGAGTTGTGAGTAAGAAGATATCCCACTTTCTATCCAGATGATTCCAGATTAGCCTGTTCGGACATATGCCAATATCTTCATGATTCTTATCAAACCAGGATGAACCACGATCTAAGAAGCTTTATTTGGAACCACTAATCAGTGGAGAATAACCAGGAAGTTGAATAAATCTCATAGGAGTTGTGAGTAAGAAGATATCCCACTTTCTATCCAGATGATTCCAGATTAGCCTGTTCGGACATATGGCATTATCTTCATGATTCTTATCAAACCAGGATGAACCACGATCTAAGAAGCTTTATTTGGAACCACTAATCAGTGGAGAATAACCAGGAAGTTGAATAAATCTCATAGGAGTTGTGAGTAAGAAGATATCCCACTTTCTATCCAGATGATTCCAGATTAGCCTGTTCGGACATATGGCAATATCTTCATGATTCTTATCAAACCAGGATGAACCACGATCTAAGAAGCTTTATTTGGAACCACTAATCAGTGGAGAATAACCAGGAAGTTGAATAAATCTCATAAATTGTGAGTAGAAGATATCCCACCTTCTATCCAGATGCCATTATCTTCATGATTCTTATTGAACCAGTTGTTGGGGTCAAAAACGGTTATCTCGAAATCAACGGCTAAGTCTATTTGTCATACGAAAAACCTTCCGAAAAACGAACACGAACACCCGTGAACCGAAGGAGCCGAGCAGTCGACCCTGGCCTTGGCCGTAGCCGCCGGGCGGCTAGCCCCGTGCTGGCCGTGGCCGCCGGCGGCTAGCGCCCGTGCTGGCCGTGGCCGCCGGGCGGCTAGCCCCGTGCTGGCCGTGGCCGCCGGCGGCTAGCGCCCGTGCTGGCCGTGGCCGCCGGCGGCTAGCCCCGTGCTGGCCGTGGCCGCCGGCGGCTAGCCCCGTGCTGGCCGTGGCCGCCGGCGGCTAGCGCCCGTGCTGGCCGTGGCCGCCGGGCGGCTAGCCCCGTGCTGGCCGTGGCCGCCGGCGGCTAGCGCCCGTGCTGGCCGTGGCCGCCGGGCGGCTAGCCCCGTGCTGGCCGTGGCCGCCGGCGGCTAGCGCCCGTGCTGGCCGTGGCCGCCGGGCGGCTAGCCCCGCGTTGGCCGTGGCCGCCGGCGGCTAGCGCCCGTGCTGGCCGTGGTCGCCGGGCGGCTAGCCCCGTGCTGGCTCGGGTCTTCGGACGACGATCTTTCGTACACGAATCCCAGTCCCCGGCCATCGGAAGTCTGTATTTCGAGTCTTTCCCAAGTCCTCGCAGGACGAATCATTGAGATTCCGCATACGAAACTCCGGTTCTTACTCCAATCTAGGACCGTCGGGAAAACTTCGGAAACTCGTAAGGTATCGACAGGAAGGAAGATCTTAAATTCTTCGTACGAAACAGCGATGGTTATCTTAAGACACCACTCGTCTCAACTCTACGAACGAATGAAGAACTTCCGGAGAGATCGTAGAAAACCACGGAAGTCCTGGAAACGGCCCGAAAGGGACCAAACACGATCGGACAGTCCGTTTACGATTATCTAAGATAGATACGACGATTTACGTTTATCTTTACATAACAAGATAAATGTTAAATTTCCGGAAGGATAAAATGTCAAGTTTCCCGAAAAGCATGGAGGCCGACGAAAATGGAAAGAAGCCCGCCCTGCGGCCCAGAAGAAGGTTAGACCGTCATAAGGAGGAGTATATAAAGGAGCTTTGGGAGAGGAAGAAAGGCAGAGCAAAAAATCTCAGAGAGAGAGCAAATCCGAAACTTAGGGACTTAGAGAATTCCTGCTAGCTTAGGACTTAGGAGTTAGACTAGCGGAGCAAAGCTTAGAACGTTTTGTCTCCTTTATTTCCGTCGTTTTTCGCTTCAGCGTTTCTCTACTTCCCTTTTTCGGAAGAATATTGTACCATCTATTCAATAAAACGCCTTAGTGCAATTTTTCCGCTACGTTGCTTTGTTCTATCAATTTCGTTTGGTTATCGCAGAGAATCCGAGCCTTCAGGGAAAACTAGGTTTACTTAGTTTTCCTTCGATTTACTTAACTAAAATCGACAGTGCGAATTTCGGTTCCCACAGTTTGGCGCTAGAAGGAGGGGGGGTCGGATTCTCTTACTCAAAAACCTACGATTGGTAACAACAGCATGGCCACATCACCTGTCCGCAACATCGTGTCATTCGGGGACAGAGCAACGGCTGATCAAGCCAAACCTCATGACGAACTCCTCGTTATCAGACTAACGATCCAGGACATTGACGTAGCGAGAATATTGGTCGACACCGGATGCTCGACCAATATTATATATAAAAACACCCTCGAGAGAATGGGAATCGACCTGAATGCTATCACGGACGATCCCAATCCGATAATCGGACTCTCAGGAAACATCACAATGACCCTCGGCTCGGTCGACCTTTCGGTCAGAGCCGGGAGCGTCACAAAGACGGCAGAATTTTTGGTAGTCGACGGTCCAGCAGCATATAACGCGATCGTCGGGACTCCGTGGTTAAATTCCATGCGAGCGATCCCCTCGACTTACCATCTGTGCCTCAAATTTCCGACCCTCTCCGGAGTGGAAACGATACAAGGAGATCGTAAAGCACCGCAAGTCTGCTTGACCGCCGGGTTAAAACGGAAAAACTCTGAGCCCGAAACTAAACCAAAAAAGCAAGCAACCCACGAACCAGCATCGCAGGACCCTCCAGAAATCTTCTGGCAATCGCAAAGAGCTGAGGTCCTGGAAGGGAAACGTGAGCCCACTTGCGAACCTGTAATTTCGGTCTGCCTCGATGAGACTAACCCAGAGCGGTGCGTAGAGATTGGAGCCAATCTTCGCGATCCGTTGAAAGCAGAACTCATCGCATGTCTCAAGAAGAACCTTAACACGTTCGCTTGGGCTGCGGAAGATATGCCGGGAATCGACATTAACATAACATGTCACGAACTCAACATTGATCCAACCCACAAACCCGTAAAACAAAAGAGGCGAAAGTTAGGCCCCGAACGGGCAACTGCGGTCAATGAGGAAGTCGAAAGACTCCTCAAAGTTGGATCAATAACAGAAGTAAGATATCCCGACTGGCTCGCCAATCCCGTCGTCGTCAAGAAAAAGAACGGGAAATGGCGAGTATGCGTTGACTTTACCGATCTCAACAAAGCGTGCCCGAAGGATTGTTTTCCGCTTCCGCACATCGACCGTCTAGTCGAGGCGACCGCAGGAAACAAACTCCTATCGTTCATGGACGCGTTCTCCGGTTACAATCAAATCATGATGAATCCCGAAGATCGCGAGAAGACAGCATTCATTACCGACCGAGGAACCTATTGCTACAAAGTAATGCCTTTCGGTCTTAAGAACGCCGGCGCCACGTATCAGCGACTCGTCAATCGGATGTTTGCCGAGCAACTCGGAAAAACCATGGAGGTGTATATCGACGATATGTTGGTAAAATCTCTCGACGAACGCGATCACGTGATCCACCTAGAGGAATGCTTTGAGAGATTGAACCAGCACAACATGAAACTCAATCCATCAAAATGCAGATTCGCCGTGGCGTCGGGAGAATTTCTCGGTTACCTCGTAACATTCCGCGGAATTGAGGCCAATCCGAAACAAATCAACGCACTGATAGAAATGGCCTCCCCGAGAACCAAGCGGGAAGTCCAGAGGCTGACCGGACGAGTCGCGGCCTTAAACCGATTCATCTCGCGCTCCACGGATAAGTGTCTCCCCTTCTACGAAACCTTAAAGGGGAACAAAAAGTTCGAGTGGTCAGAGGATTGCGAGAAAGCTTTCCAACAGCTGAAGCAGTATCTGGCCACCCCTCCTATCCTCGCAAAACCCGTAGTCGGAGAGCCCTGTTCCTCTACATCGCAGTATCCACATCAGCAGTCAGTGGCGTCCTGATTCGAGAAGAATTCGGAGAACAGAAACCGGTCTTCTACATTAGTAAAACATTACTAGATGCCGAAACTCGGTATCCGCTGATGGAAAAATTGGCACTCGCTGTCATAACTTCGGCAAGAAAACTTAGACCGTATTTCCAATCTCATACCATCGTGGTACTTACCACCTTTCCGTTACGGACGATTCTACACAGTCCAAGCCAGTCTGGTAGACTCGCGAAGTGGGCGATCGAACTAAGCGAGTACGATATCGAATATCGTCCGAAGACCTGCACGAAATCGCAGGTACTCGCGGACTTCTTGGTAGAATTACCCACGACGGATTTGACTAACGAGGATCCAGGGTCAACATGGGATCTCCATGTCGATGGATCTTCGACCAAGCAAGGATCTGGAATCGGGATCCGGCTCACCTCGCCGACAGGAGAAATCCTCGAGCAATCATTCCGCTTGGATTTTCATGCATCCAACAACGAAGCAGAATACGAGGCGCTAATTGCGGGCCTGCGACTGGCCCAGGGGCTGAAGATCCAAAACATTCACGCTTACTGCGATTCTCAGTTAGTCGCAAACCAGTTCAGCGGAGAATACGAAGCAAGGGATGAAAGGATGAACGCATATCTGAAGGTCGTCCAAGACCTGGCCCACGATTTTCAGCAATTTGCGCTAACCAGGATTCCCCGCTCGGAAAACGTCCAAGCTGACGCTTTAGCCGCTCTCGCCTCAAGCTCGGATCCAGGGCTTAAGAGAATAATTCCCGTCGAATTCATAGAGCATCCAAGCATCGGACCGCCGGTGATCGCCAACCTGATCAGAACACAGATCGAAGGCGCGGAAGAAAACGAAGATCAACCGGAAGACGACGCAGACCAAACAGACTATGGCTGCGACGCTCCCTGGTTACAACCTATCAAAGCCTACATCGTAGATGGTACCCTACCCGCGGAGAAATGGGCAGCCCGGAAAATAAAAATCCAGGCAGCACGATACGTAACCGTGGAAGGCGAAATCTACAAATGGCGATTCTCCGGACCTCTTATGACTTGCGCGGAAGGAGAGAAGGCGAGAAAAATCATGGAAGAAGTTCATTCCGGATCATGCGGAAACCACTCCGGCGGAAGGTCTCTCGCAACAAAAATAAAACGCCACGGATTCTACTGGCCAACTATGGTAAAGGATTGCGAGAAGTACGCTCGGAAATGCGAGAAGTGTCAGCGGCACGCCCCGACAATTCATCAGCCCGCCGAGATCCTCTCTTCTATCTCGTCTCCGTACCCTTTCATGCGATGGTCAATGGATATCGTCGGACCAATGCACAAATCAAAACAAAAACGTTTCCTGCTGGTCCTCACTGATTTCTTTTCAAAATGGGTGGAAGCAGAATCCTACGCAAGTATCAAAGACGTGCAAGTCGAGAACTTCGTTTGGAAAAACATCATAACCAGACACGGTGTCCCATACGAGATCGTAACGGACAACGGGTCCCAGTTTATTTCCACTCGATTCGAGGCATTCTGCGAAAAATGGAAAATACGACTTAACAAGTCTACTCCCAGATACCCGCAGTGCAATGGACAGGCTGAAACCATAAACAAAACCGTCCTAGACGGATTGAAAAAACGCTTGGAAGCCAAAAAAGGACGGTGGGCAGAAGAACTCGAAGGGGTCCTTTGGTCTCATCGAACCACTCCGAGACGAGCAACGGGGGAAACTCCATTCGCTCTCGTTTACGGAGCAGAATGCGTGATTCCGGCGGAAGTAGAATTCCCCGGCGTACGGGGGAGATTTCTTCCCGAACGGGAAGATCTGAACAATGCCATGCTGCTGGATAATCTTGACCTCATCAACGAGCGTCGCGACCAAGCCCTCATCCGAATTCAAAATTACCAGCAGGCCGCCGCAAAATACTACAACGCGAACGTGCGTCATCGAAGATTCAAAGAGGGTGAACTGGTCTTGCGAAAAGTCTTCCAAAACACTGCTGAACGAAACGCAGGAAAACTGGGAGCAAACTGGGAAGGACCATACAAAATCATAAAAGTCGTCCGACCAGGTTCGTACCAAATCGCGAACATGCAAGACGTAAAAATCCCGAGAACTTGGAATGCTATGCATCTCAAGAAATACTACCACTAGAGCGTAAACGTGGACAACAGAACTACGAGATGGCTTGATCCTCGAAAGAGGTACGTAGGCAACTCGCCAACCGGTGGGTTCAGCTATCCCCCCGATTCAAAAAGGGGGGAGTGGGGTGCGTACACCCGCACGCTCCCGCAATTTTCGAAAAAACCGAACTTTCGAAAACTTTCCACAATCAATTCGGCCTAACAATGAATCCAGTATCCATCAAACAAACCATAAAACTATCGCCCGGAAACATTCCGCGATTTCTAAAAAGCCCATAAGTCCTCTATGGCATAAGAAAAACAAACTTCAAAGCACTGCGAGACGTCGCTTCGTGCTCGAACATCCGTTTTTCGATTAGAACTTTCGCACGCCTTCTAAACGGCATCATATCGTTGTTGCTGATCACAACAAACGAACTCTAACGTCCTAAACAGACAAGCCACCTAAGGGTAGGCTCTTTTACATCCGACAAGGATCCCATAGCGCGCTATACAAAAAATCCAAATTTGGTTCAGCACTTCGTAAAGGAAGTAGCTCGATTCGTGCCCATACAAATCATATAAGCCGATACCACTTCGCGGATTTTAAAACGGTACGAATCAGGTTAAAATCACGAACAGGCAAAACGAAAGCCGATTTGTCATCGCACAGCCTCAGTCTGAGAGTAAACCTAGGTCGTGCCCTAAACCCAGCCTTGCTGGTATCTTAACATCTCATAGGCAAAGCGTCAACGACGCGAGATCCCAAAACTTGTCTCTTCACTCAAGTCTGTACGTTTCCACGAATTTTCGCGTAAATCGTAAACCGCAGGAAAATCTCGCTTTGTACAAACTACGGATACGGTGATCATCAGGGAGGCAGGAATGAGACGACAACTCACACCCTGCCCCTCTAACTTCGACAAACAGAAGTTCTAAAAACGCAAAATATTTTATAAACGCGTGCCGCGAATTCAATACAGCGCCCTAAAAAGGGCAGGGATTCAAAGCCACCAACGGCCAGTCCCGAAACCATACATGATGGCCAACGGCCAAAATACAATCAAAATAAAAATCCCCTCAGGGATTGATCAACCTAGGCGTCCTCCGGGACACCGCCTTCATCTTCCGACTCACCCAAAGCAAGAACAGCTTCGCCATTGCCCTCGCCGACTTCCTCACCACCCTTGTCCGCAGCAACTCTAGCATCCTGGACCTCTGGAATTTCCGAACCCGGGACCAGGGTACCCGAGGATGACGGGCCGGCAAGCTCCACCGCAGTGCAAGTTCCCGTCTCCTCAAAGCGCTGGATCCGCCTCTTCAGACGTCGAACTTCCGAGGACTTGCTCTTCTTCTCCTCCTTCGCTTTGAGCAGCGAGCTCACAGTCTTTCCCAGATCACGCTCGAGATCGCTGATCCTAGCTTCAAGCGTTGATGTCTGGGCAGCATGAGTGCTCTCAATCGATTGAAGCACAGCCTCGGTACGCTTCAGAGTTTCCCGCGACGAATCCAACTCCTTGGACAAGCGTGTAACCTCCAGTCCGCAATCTCCAAGCATCCCGTCGATCAACGACACAAACTGATCACACGAGAGAATGTAAGAATCAAGGGGATAGCAAAGGAAAAAAGGTTTTCACGAAATACCTTGGAGCGATGCTGCGATAGTCTCGCCGAAACCTCGCCTTCCTCACTCCTAGTACACCTTTTTCTCTTCGCTGATCCGACAGCCCCAGCTCTTGAACGTCCCCTCGATGGTGGAACAGCGTTGGATGCGGGAAGTCCCAAGACGATCTCCCTCTTTTTCTCTGGAGGAGGAGGCATGACTTCCACCGCATCCTCCGAAACCACTATCGGCGCCAAAGGAGAACCCTCCGGACGAGCCTGGACATCGGGTGCTTGCTCCGAAACAACAATTTCTCCAGCAAGCAAAGGGACATCGGGTCCAGAGGCTGGAAGTGTGGAGATCGGGACTGGAGTAACATCGGGTCCAAGAACCAAGGCCGCAGGATCCGGAGTTAAAGTGACATCGGATCCGGGAGTCGGAACCACGGAAGTAGCACTAGGACCTGCCACGCTAGACTCCATCTCGGCACGGCGTCGCTCCATCTTTTCCTGAAAAGAACTGAACCCCTCGACGAACGTCTGCGTAAGAGCAGGAGTATCCTGCGCCGGCGAGGCCTGGTTAGCTTCACTCATTTCAACATCGGAATCCTTCTTTTCATTTGGAGAGAAAGCCATGTTTTCTGAAATTTGAGAAAAGGGGAGTGAGTGAAAAATGAGAGGGAGATGAGGTGCTACTTATAAGAAATCAAAGGTGGTAGAGTTTTTCGGAATAAAATATTCCTAGCCGAAAATTTCGATTTTCAAATCTTTCGCACACAAAATCGCTCCCGCATCTTGCATGCTGGGGGGCTAACTGTTGGGGTCAAAAACGGTTATCTCGAAATCAACGGCTAAGTCTATTTGTCATACGAAAAACCTTCCGAAAAACGAACACGAACACCCGTGAACCGAAGGAGCCGAGCAGTCGACCCTGGCCTTGGCCGTAGCCGCCGGGCGGCTAGCCCCGTGCTGGCCGTGGCCGCCGGCGGCTAGCGCCCGTGCTGGCCGTGGCCGCCGGGCGGCTAGCCCCGTGCTGGCCGTGGCCGCCGGCGGCTAGCGCCCGTGCTGGCCGTGGCCGCCGGGCGGCTAGCCCCGTGCTGGCCGTGGCCGCCGGCGGCTAGCGCCCGTGCTGGCCGTGGCCGCCGGGCGGCTAGCCCCGTGCTGGCCGTGGCCGCCGGCGGCTAGCGCCCGTGCTGGCCGTGGCCGCCGGGCGGCTAGCCCCGTGCTGGCCGTGGCCGCCGGCGGCTAGCGCCCGTGCTGGCCGTGGCCGCCGGGCGGCTAGCCCCGTGTTGGCCGTGGCCGCCGGCGGCTAGCGCCCGTGCTGGCCGTGGTCGCCGGGCGGCTAGCCCCGTGCTGGCTCGGGTCTTCGGATGACGATCTTTCGTACACGAATCCCAGTCCCCGGCCATCGGAAGTCTGTATTTCGAGTCTTTCCCAAGTCCTCGCAGGACGAATCATTGAGATTCCGCATACGAAACTCCGGTTCTTACTCCAATCTAGGACCGTCGGGAAAACTTCGGAAACTCGTAAGGTATCGACAGGAAGGAAGATCTTAAATTCTTCGTACGAAACAGCGATGGTTATCTTAAGACACCACTCGTCTCAACTCTACGAACGAATGAAGAACTTCCGGAGAGATCGTAGAAAACCACGGAAGTCCTGGAAACGGCCCGAAAGGGACCAAACACGATCGGACAGTCCGTTTACGATTATCTAAGATAGATACGACGATTTACGTTTATCTTTACATAACAAGATAAATGTTAAATTTCCGGAAGGATAAAATGTCAAGTTTCCCGAAAAGCATGGAGGCCGACGAAAATGGAAAGAAGCCCGCCCTGCGGCCCAGAAGAAGGTTAGACCGTCATAAGGAGGAGTATATAAAGGAGCTTTGGGAGAGGAAGAAAGGCAGAGCAAAAAATCTCAGAGAGAGAGCAAATCCGAAACTTAGGGACTTAGAGAATTCCTGCTAGCTTAGGACTTAGGAGTTAGACTAGCGGAGCAAAGCTTAGAACGTTTTGTCTCCTTTATTTCCGTCGTTTTTTCGCTTCAGCGTTTCTCTACTTCCCTTTTTCGGAAGAATATTGTACCATTTTCTATA